>NW_009215657.1:37212-71763 GCF_000690835.1 Fulmarus glacialis
TGTATTTTCTCTCCCCTGTCCAGCTGAGGAGGGGAGTGATAGAGCGGCTTTGGTGGGCATCTGCATCCAGCCAGGGTGTGGTGGTGCATCCATCCCACCACACTGTGATATGTATACTAATGAAACTCTGGAACTGTATTTTGTAGCTTAGACAAGCATTTTAAACCAAAAGTTAGTAGGGAAAAACCCTCTACACAATCTGAAGTTTTAGAAAGCTCTATAGAATCTGAGGCTTTCACAATTAGAAAAGTTAATATATTGACATTATACATTTCAGTTTATAAAACACAGAAAACAATGATCCTGCAAGATTCTCTTTTTTAATCACAGTTTTATCCAGGCTGTGAAAGCATGTGGAAGGAATTCACCGGGAAAATAATAAAGGCCAATTATGAAGCACAGACTTATGAGAATGACTGCATTGTGGGGCTAGTGACAAGAACCACTTGAGAAGTTGGTTGTTAATTACCAGCCAGAATATTAGGAAAGTTTTACTGCCCCTGTATATTTCTCCTTCTTACCAGCAAAAGAACTCTCCCACGGAAAGAAACAATGGTATGGTTTTTGTCTTACTCTACCATGAAAAAAGTAAAAATAAACTTAATAGATTTTTAAAAATGAAGAAGGAAAGGTTGACGGCAGCATCAAATAGCAAGTACATTAGTCGACCAAAGACTTTCTGCACACATTACAGACCTACAGACCACCCTGATGCAACTACAGCAAGATGCACTGGGCATCAAGGAGGCAAAAGACATATTTTCAATAAAAAAAAACTGAAAATTTCATTTTCATTTCTTTAGTACGAGAATAATTTTTTAATTCTCCATTATTTTTCACCATTTCAGCACTCAAACTGCCCCTTGGGATTAAAGCCAGAGCAGAGGAATCTAGCATTACTCCTCTGAATCACGAGGCACCTGTTACAGTTTACTCTCTCCCTTTCCCTATGCAGTGGCATAATTTCCCTGGGTGATTATGTACTTCTCTTTCCTTGTTCACTTGGTACCCAATATACAATTTCTACACTAGGGAAGGCAGAAACAGCTGCCCAAACACCAGCTCCTTTTGTGCTGTCTCACCAACCCCTTGATGGGAAGGCTGGATGCTGTTCAACAAGCTTAAGTGCGAGGCCCTGAGTGCCGGTGGGAAAACCCAGTAACACTAATATGGAATAAGCAGTATTTCTGCAGAAAAGGGGGTCACTGTGGGTAGTAAGGTGAAGAGAAGTCATCAAGGCCATGCTGTTGTCTGGGATGTATCAAGAGAAGGACAGTGATGAAATAGAGACCTGGAGACATACTGGGTACATCTAGCACTGGTATGCTCAGAGTGCTTTCCCCTACGGTAAGGCTATGGCCGGGAGTGTGCCCCCAGGCACATGGAATGACCCACCCGCAGCGTCCTCCAGCAGCTAGAGATCTACACATGAGGTGTGAGGCACAGCAACTTGCACACGCTTCACTGGGCATGCAGTCCTGCTACCTGAGCGGACTGCAGCAGGTCCCTCTTTGCACTGCAGCAGTTGGGAAAGTAGCTGCACGCATTCAGCACAGGTAAGGTCATAGCTGGAGTAACTGTCAACAACAAGGCAGACCATCTGGACAGAATCCAGAAGAAAACACTAAGAACGATCAGAAGTCTAGCAATGGTGAGCTACAAAGAGACGTCAAAGGGATGCAAAAAACACAGAGAGGAGGCAGAGGTTAAGATGTTAACCCTCTGCCAAAACATGAAAAGCTGCTGCAAGGGGGAAGGGAATAATGGTCTGCAATCCATGAGGGGAAGGATAAAAAGAAGTGAGCTTCAGTCACAGCCAGATAGATCCAGGTTTGATACTTGTGATGAACTATTCGTCATCCTGACAGGTGGCTATGTGACAACAGTGAGCATGGGTGTAGCCCAGTTAAATGCTTAGAGGAACCAACAGTCCAAAGAACTTTCAACAGAGATGACTCCCTTTCTAAGCCTTCTCCTTAGAGAGGCTGGCTACACAACTAGCAATTTGTCCAAGTGCTTCTACGGCCAATTGATCTTTTAGCTAATGATGCCTACCTTCTGCAGAGGTCAACAAGTCCACAAGGAGGGAGATGTGTTCATCTGAGCAGAAACCTAGATTAGTAGAGGTGGTCTTCCATTTCAGACTACCGCCATGACGATGAAGCACCAGTGCTCCCCACCACTAGTGAAGAGTAGCGTTCTCCGTTTGCTTTTTCTCCGCTCGTTGCTGGGCAACCACAGAATCTTTTACATCTGTAAACGCAGCAAATATCTTATTTTGAGCCATTTTAATATTCAGCCTGGTGAAGAGCTGATTCATCGGCACTTTTCTTTAGATGGGTATAATTAAGCTTTGCACTGTAGTATAAGCCTCTCGAGTTGGTAATAGGTTGAAATTACAGCAGATGAAACAACAGTAGGAAAAACACCTTGAGCATTGTTTGAACAGGGACTGACACATTGCTCATTCTTCATCCTCACATGGACCAGGCCTGTATCACAATGCCACTTCACAGAATGGGATTCCTAAGATATATACATGAAATTCTTTTGCATGCTTAAGTTATTCTATTTCTATCTGGAAAGCATGTACAAGAGATGAAGAAACATAAAAGGTACATGACTGATGTAACAGTCATGACTAAATTTATTTGCAGTGTAGGGCACGCATAATTTCAATCCTGTTTAGTACCTCTCAACACCTCTTGAAAAAAACAACAGACAAGCCCAATTAATAACCATGTGGCACCAATTATATGATCAATTGCAGTGAGATCAATAATCTCACCTACAATACAGTAAATAATCCAGCTCCTCCACAACTCGTCCTGAAAGTAGTAGCAGATGTTTTGTGGCAATCTTGCTGCAGTGGTGTAAGATTTCACTATTTCCAGGGTTTTTTTCCATCGTGCTGCCTGCCCTACCATACAGCAGTAGAAAAGAATGCACACTTACGGCTCACTTTCTCCATGCAAAGCTTTGGTTTTAAGCATCCAAGCTGAAACTGCCGGTGGCACTGGGTTTGAGCCAAGTAAGTGCACTGCAACCTGACCTAGTTGAAGATGTTCCTGCCCATGGCAGGGGGGTTGGACTAGATGACCTTTAAAGGTCCCTTCCAATCCAAACTATTCTATGATTCAAATGGGACTGTGCTGCGGGGGCGTACATGCTAACCACTCTTGCCAAGTCCACCATAGGGTAGCAGGCTATGGGTGGCAACATCTAAAACTTCTGCACAAAATATGTCCAAGATAAGTTTGAAAAGGTGAATGGAAGATAGGGAAGTACTGGGTTTGTTTGTTTGTTTAAAAAAACCTTTAAGCCATTACCACTTCCCTCAGGGGTACTTAGCTGATCAATTTGTGCTTATTTAGTGCTTTTGAAAACCCCTTTCTGCACACTCGAAGTTCTCGGTACTGGCTGCTCTGCAAACCATGGGAATTCAACCACTGACATTTATGGGAACAAAACTAGATCAAGGCAAGAAGCTGTAAGAAACATTATTTTCCCTTTTATTTTTACGTCTTCCAAGGTGATGCAGGACACCAAAGCTTCTTGACATCTTTCCTGTGATGTTTTGTGGTATATGTCAGGCCTCCTTCATACAAGTGATTTTATTAAATGAAGCCCACTTCAATGCATGGTTAAGTCGGACTCACACAATCCACAGAAAAATCAAGAAAAACCAAATGTTTCAAAACATCTCATATAAGGAAAAAGAGAAAAAAGCTATTCATTTAAGATTTCAGGTTGTGACCTCATTAACCTACATGAAACAGTCATATACCAAAACCTTACCAAAGGAAGATTTATGCTCCTGACCTCAGGATAAAGAGGAACAAATGGAGTAAGAGTCAAGCAAAACATTCCTTCAAATTATTTCCAAATAGATTTTAAAAATAGAAAATCTAACTTCCCCAACAAATAACAAGATAAAAAATAGACACATGTAATGATTGTACTACAAAGTGGGAGTTTTATCAGTGATCTCAGTTGGTTGATCTAAGAACTTTCCACTATTGTATTTCATTCTAGCGACAACCATCCAGAACAGATTCTCCTTTAAAACGAAGTTGACATTTTAAAACATAACAACAAGTTCAGCTTTGAAATTGCATTAAAAACTGAAGCCATTGATTAGAAACACATTTCAGCTAAAACCTGAGCATTTTATTTTAAGTATTCATCTTCAGAAAGGGGAAAGTCTACTCGAAGCAGAGATTGCCTCAAAAAAAACAAAACACAAATGTTTTTGACCATATCCTTAATTTTTTCTAAGTGATGATTTCTGATGAAACTCACAAGCTCAGAGCTTATGACCTTTTCCATAGAAAATTTCCGTATCTTAGAGTAACTGGACTGCCTAGCAAATACTGCAATACCCTCTCTTTGTCCTTTGTTGTATCAATTTCTGAAGTAAAACATCAATAATGTTATTATAGAATGATGATATAAGCAACCCATGTTGATAGTTGTGAGAAAAAAAAGAAAATTAATATAAGCATTTAGGCACACAAGCTCTTTAGATCTCAAATAAAAGCAACAACATCAAGCTAAATGCAGATTAGCTCTTATGAGTTACTAGTCTAGGTTAACTGGATATATATATTAGTTGGTGCCAGTGGAGCAGAGGACAATGTTCAGAGGTGAGGCTATTGTAGATATCAATCCTTCTAGAGGACACAGGAGACAGGGACAATCACTGTTCTTAGAGTCTAGTGTACTAAGAGGCTAGTTGCGGCAATTTGAAGTGAAGCCCAGTGAAGAGACAAGGATTCATGTCCCAGACTTGTCTTCTGAAGGTATTTCAATGTCTCCAGTCCACTCTCCTCCTGTCTTTCACACGAATCCTTTGTATCATTTCGTAAATGGCAAAGAGGCAGATCTAAAATACAGGCAGCATCAAACAAAAACTTACTCCTTGGATCTTTTGTCTTTCATGCCCCTAGCCGCAGAGAGAGATGAAAGCAACAGAAAGAAGAGCTCCTACTCCTGGAATAGGATCACATTTTTCAGGTCCTCATGACAACACTATGCTTTTCCAAGTCTTTCCGTCTCACCGTGCTACGCTTTTGGCGTGTGGGGCCCAACTCTCAGACACAGCTGGCAGAAGGGAGATCTGGTTTTTATAAGGGTAGCTATCCAGGTCCTGCCCCACATGGCAGAAATCAGGGAATATACTATGCCACTCTTCTTCCTTGATCCTTGAAAGAAGGGTCACTGAAATGAAACGCAAAAGTCGGCTATGCCATGGGTTGTTGCACCTGGAGAAGAGAAGGCTCCTGGGAGACCTTATTGCGGCCTTTCAGTACTTAAAGGGGGCTTATGAGAAAGATGGGGACAAACTTTTTAGCAGGGCCTGTTGTGACAGGACAAGGGGGAAGGGTTTTAAACTACAAAAGCGTAGATTTAGACTAGATATAAGGAAGAAATTTTTTACAGTGAGGGTGGTGAAAGCCTGGAACAGGTTGCCCAGAGAGGTGGTAGATGCCCCATCCCTGGAAACATTCAAGGTCAGGTTGGACGGGGCTCTGAGCAACCTGGTCTAGTTGAAGATATCCCCACTCACTGCAGGGGGGGTTGGACGAGATGACCTTTAAAGGTCCCTTCCAACCCAAACGATTCTAAAATTCTATGATCTCTAGGTCTACCACAGTTCCTTTTATGTGTTTTCCATGGCATGGAAACTGGGTCTTTGCACAGCAGAGGATTTAGCATATTATACTGCAATATTTACAGCCTCATTTACTGCAAAAATGACTTGACTATTAGGTAGGAAGTGAGCTAAAGTAATAGGGAACCTCTGCGAGGTTGCAGTAAGAATAACATCTTCTGGTTCCAACCTCAGGACAAAGAGGTATGCCATCAGTCATGATTATGGGTAAAAAGTCATTATTCATTAAATTAAATGGCCTGGAAAACAAAGCAAGCTTGGCTATTTGCAGCAAATGTCTAGGGAGGCTCACTCTTGTCTTGATTTTCTCAGGCTTTCAATGTCCTTGATCCATTTGCTTTGTGTCAGCCCATGCCACCTGGGTATAAATCTCTTCTAGCTTCTACTCCTTACACTGCTTTTTAATAACTTAGAAGACCCTGCAGAAAGGCACAATTTATTTATATGCCTGCAAACAGTGCAGGATCTATTTTTTAAACATGCCATTGGTAGTACACATCAACTCCTCCTCAAGGTAGTTTCCTGCACAATGCAGGGCTCAGTAGCTGCATTACAAGTGATGTGATGACTGCTAGCAGACCAAAGATGTATAACTCCAGCAAGACCTTCTGAAGCATTTCCTTCCAATAGGTGTGATGCTTCACAGGCAGAAAAGCACATCAAATGTGCTCTTGAACGTGTTTCTCTCAGGCAATGCTGATTCTGGTAATCAATGTAGAAAACAGCAGAATCACAGTCCCTTGATTACTTCCAGAGACGTGAATGCTAAATTAAGAGAGCATCAGTGTTGTATTTCTGTCGTTTCTTCCTTTATTTCTTAATCAAGCTAAATAATGTTTAAGCAAATACTCGTTTCTGTTAGTCTTCACTTACAAGCTGGTCCCCTCCAGCCACCTAACACAAACATGTTTTTTTCTTGGGCTCACTCAAGTTTGACAATATACCAAAGAAACAGTGTCCAGAACCAAACTAAGTATATATTCAGTTCAATTCCATCATTGCATCAATTGCCTTTTTCCCAGGATGGGCTGATGATGCATGAACAGTCACATTTTTCCACGTCAGTAAATCCCATTGTAAATTCATGTCTACAGTATTTTTCCTACTCTCAGACCACCCTCAGTACTGCTGTGTCTCAGGCTTCTCCTTTTTCTACCAAATATCTGTGTTGAAAATCACTTTTCTGAAGCCGTATCAAGTAAAACGGAGGGGTGGATGTAATCTAGCAGTTTTCCAAATTCAGCAATTTTTTTTCTGCCCGTATTTCTAATTGCAGTTTGATGAAAAGATACTATTCCTTTTAAGTCAGGATTTCCTATCTTTTGATAACATGCCAACCAGAGAACAACTAAAGCACTTTTGCAGACAGTGGTCTTTTAAAATCTTGGATGTTACAGCATTAATTGTTTTCTGTCACCTAATTAGGAGACCACCTTCACAAGTACCAATGACTGTGTAATAAGATTTAAAAAAACCCTGACCAACCAAACAAACAAAAAAACCATGACACAAATTCCAGCAAAGCCCAATTTGGCAAGAACATAATCTGACTGCACCATAGAACTACATCTTCCACATCCCCTTGACCTGTTCATAATAAAAAATATGTTAGGTTATGAAAAATAAACAATTCCTTTACACTATTTGCAAGTAGATGATTTCATCAGTTCTAAAACTTAATTACAGAAGTTCTACACAATAGTTTGGGATAGCATCTGATAAATATTCAATTAAGTAATGATATTAAAACCTGAAATTACTTGTAAAGAATAGCACTGCTGGGAAAGCATAATGGTACCAACACTCCTATGTGGCAAAGAAGTACTTTAGAATCCAGCACTTGACATGCAGGTCAGACCTTCTGGTTGCGTTAATAGCACAGATGCATTAAGACTGGAGATTAACAACCATATCCCCAAGTCAGACGCAGTTTCTGAAGAAAAGCCTGTAAGACAGAAGCAGGAAGACTGCAATAGAAGAGTGGCCATAATGCATAAGATCCACTAGGATCAAGAGGACAAGTACGTATGTGCTTTTCTGAAAATGGACAGATTTAGGTGCATACCTAACTACTTCCACAGGAAAATTGCTCTATGCATATAACGGAACTTTGCCTGCAGAATAAAAAACAAACAACAACAACAACAACAAAAAGAAAGAAAGAAAGAAACAAACAAACAAGAAACAAACAAACAAGAAACAAACAAACAAGAAACAAACAAACAAGAAACAAACAAACAAGAAACAAACACGAAAAGAAACCAAAAATTATCCAGTAGGCCTTAAGTTTTAAGCAATTAAAGGAAAAAAAGAAGGAAAAACTAAGGTTAGTCTAAGAGAAAAAGAAGAAAAGCAATCGATAGGAACTTCCAGGTAAAAGTCTTAATGAAAGTTTATTTTATTTTTGTTTCAGTAATTCAACAGATCACCTAAAAAGTCTGTTAAAATTAGAGATGATCCTGCCTTTCCCTGTTAATTTAGAAGAGACCTTACACCCTAGGTCCCCCATATGCCTATGAAAATGAAATTACCCACGCTTATATAAGACGGAAACATGCAGAGGCAGACAAACAGAAGGTGCTAGGAAAAATACAAAATACAGCAACAGAGCAGAAATATTAAAAAAGGAAAAAGGAACAAAACTGATGTCAGATAAACATACACTCACAATCAATTTATTGTAGTAACCAAGGGAACAAAAGGCGAATAATTTAATGAGAAACTATAGCAGTTAACTAGATACACTATTCTATTGTATTTTTTCTTTTCTTATTAAATCAAATAATGTCACAGTTTATATTTGAGCAGTATGAAGAAACTGAAGATGAGCCACACGGTTAAATATATTTAAACAATCACCAGAAATGTTGATACTTTTATCAAAACTATAACACTCCTTTCAACAGAAACCAAACTTTTCTCACTGTTCACAAAGCATTGCAATGATGTGTCCAAATAATAGTCATCTCTGAGTTTGCTGCTTTAGCCAACAAACAAAACGAGTAGGGTCTCAAAATCCTAAACAAAGCCAGAATGAAATAAGGTATTCGACCTGCAAATCAGCATTGAAATCTATCTGCACTTATCTTTAGAACTACTCTTACCAAGGGCCGAGGGGAGAGGGGGATGAGGACGACAACAAAATCACCTGCACAACTTAGCCTGGAAGGGAAACATTTTCAGGTAGTGACAAAAAGAAACTAGTAGAGAGGTGACTAACATGGCTGAAAGCAAACAAAAAACATGCTGCCTTTTATTCCTTCTTTACAAAGAATGAAGGATGTTTAGAAGGAGGTGTTAAATAAAAGATCATGAAGGATTTTCTCCTCACTTATATTAAATAAAGCTCCAGATTCCCCACATTTTGCTGGATAACTGAAAAATAATGAGAGCATGAAATCATGACAGAATAAAGCACAGTGGCTTCTGACTTGTGCCCCTTCTCTTTAAAGAGAAAGGATGTTAAGTCAGGTTTAAATTTTTTTGGTTTTTGCTATTTAAAATTTTTTGTTTACTTTTCATTTCTGCTTAAACCTGCTTAATAGAAATTTGTGACAACAGATGGAACAATCTCTCACTGTGAACAAATTTTTGCAGTACTTCAGAGGGTCCTTCAACCAAAATGACCAGCCTTGGTCTTCCTGACCGTTCTTAGGTACAGAGCAAGTCAAAAACAAACAACAAAAAACAGACAACAAGAAAAAAGTAATCCTGAACTGATTTCTTTGTGAGATGGAGAGTTTATGAAGCTTAGAAGGTATATAAGCAAAACCTGTTTTTTCCTTGGACTTCACTGTTAACTCTCAACTCCAGTAATTTTCACCCATGGAAGATCAGGCATGGGTATATGCCATGTATAATCATGCCATACCCATGATCAGTAATCAAGAGACAGGAAATAACTTTAAGTGATTGAAGAAATCCATTTTAAACAGGAAGCAGAAGACTATGGTTTAAATGATCAAGGCTGATACAGG
The DNA here is from genome assembly GCF_000690835.1 of Fulmarus glacialis. Taxonomy (NCBI): domain Eukaryota; kingdom Metazoa; phylum Chordata; class Aves; order Procellariiformes; family Procellariidae; genus Fulmarus; species Fulmarus glacialis. The sequence goes on from NW_009215657.1 coordinate 46,864, forward strand.
GGGTGAGTCCAGAGGCTGACAGGGCATGCCACCTGCAGCATTCCCCACTGCTTGCTCCACCAGACAAGTGCTGCCCTGAATCTGGCAACCGTCTTTATCTCATGAACCCCACAGACAGGCAAAGTCTGCTCAAAGTCACACCCAGCCCTAACAGCAACATCTAACCTCTGCCCTTCGAGTCTGCCTGGACATCACCCACACTCCTCACTGGGTCACATGAACTCCAGGCAGCGCCCTCCGAACAGCTCTTTGGGAATACCTCTGTGTGGCTGAGCTCTGCTCACACCATTTCCTTTTTCTTCTGTCACATCCAGATATAAACTGATGTCTCGGCGCTGGCAGGTGGCCCACGTGGCACTGGAGTGGGCCCGTGCACACCCTGAGCGAACTCCACAGCCATGGGGGACAGGAACTGAAGAGTCCCTCCGTGGGCAGTTGTCCCGACACGTTCACAGCTCAGGTGATGCGAGCTCTGAGAGAAGCCCCTTCGGCAGCCAAAGGGAGCCCTCGGTGCACGGGTTCTTCAAACACACCAGGCTGCAGCCTCTCTGCCAGCTCCTCCACAGTCTCTCGACATACTGGCTGCGCTCTTCCCCTTGCGCTTTTGCCCCTACCTTTTCATAAATCCGGCCCCCCCCCCGCCTTCCCAGGTCCCATCACACTGTGGGACTATCCAGGAGGAGAACTGCTGAAGGAGGAAGGACTGAATTCCTCTATTTTGTCATGTCCATGGGCAGAGCACTACAGGGCATCGTTCACCCGGATCCTCTGATGCCTCTAGGGAGCAGTGGGGGTGCTCTTGTCCAAGTATCTGTCCATCTTTTCTCCGCCCCGCCTTTCCCAGCTCCCTCTTTTCACATTTTTTAATTAATCTTCAAGCTTCCTCTTTTCATTTTTGTTAATAAAACATGAAGAGGGAGAGGAAGGGGATTTGTTTGCTAAGGTACAGCTGGCATCTGTCCCAATGGGGAAAACCAGTATGATCAGCGCTCCACAACAGATGCCTGTTGAAAAGTATAGGAAACGGCATGAGCAAGCACAGTGTGACTACTCCATATGTTTCAGCAAGCAGACATCTATGGATTCAACAAGTTAGAGGCTGCATCTAGATCAACACAGCCATTCCCCCTAAATGTCTTGTTCCTTCTCCAACTCGTCCTGTTCCTCTTTGGCTTCCACATATCCTGTGTCAGTGAGGTCCATAATCTTATGACAAGGGTGCAGAAAAGAAACAAACTAAAACACCCAAACAATCTTTTCACAGCTGCTTGAAAATTCATTTCATTTAGTATCTAATGAATAATTCTTTCTCTATGTGAAAGATCAGATAACTTATCTTCTTTACAGGCTTCTAACATTGCCCCATTTTTCTCATGTTGTGTTATCTTAATCTAATTAGTGTTTCCAGTTCTGATCATATGTGTTTTTTCTTAAATTACTTTAAAAAAAAAAAAAGACTTAAGACAGCCTTTACACTAGATTTGCCACATTTTTAACAAGTTATAGCGTATAAGTATATATAGTCATTTAAATAGTGATGTAGGTTACTCAGATTCTTAATTAGTAACAGAGGTGCTGCTTGACGTTAATGATGATTAACCTTTTATATGTTACAGTTTTATCACGCTGGTTTTGGATGAACAGCAACTTGATATAAACATTGCAAAACCAGCGGAAAATTTTGTTATTACTTTTAATTAAACTACCCTAAGAGAAGTGGATTCTTTGGGGCAAAAAGCTAGTTTACTATAACATATCTTGAATTTCAAAATAGTTCACTCTGCACAGAAATTAATTTCTTGTAATAAACTGAACTATGATAATGGTCTGTGCCCAGTCACTGTCTCATTCAAGAGCAGAGCTAGTATATCCTTTTTAAAAGAAAAAAACACCCCCCCCCAAAAAAAAAAGAGACACTGCATCTTCATTCACAGACCAGAAAAGAAACTTGTTTTTGTAACCTGATCTTCTAAGCTTACTCATTTGATTTATTCAATCAACAGAAAATTCTTTCCACTCCCCCAGAAAAGACTACAAATACCAAAAGTGGGCTCAGCCATTCAAAATAATGCAGTCCTGGTTAAACAGCCAAGGACTTCCACCTCTTTCATGATTGACATTTCTTAAAACTTCAGCAGCAAACAAAGCTGTTACACCCTGTGTTTTTAAAACTCACTTGGAATTATCTGAATAGATTATAATGCATTTACTTAGGCATAATTAAAGTCCCCTAAATTTTCATAATGACACTTTACTTATACTTAAGGGATTTTTTCATAGCACTTTCATTATTTGAAGTTATATATTTATTTACTTACATAAAGAAAAGAAAATTTACTGCAGTTTACCATGCCCATCACTAACAATCCTAAGATTCAGGCAAGAACCCACTGTACTGAAGCTGGAGTTGAGGAATGATTCAATTTTGTTTAAGAAAAGTGAGGCAATTCAATAAACTTCCAAAGGCACAAGAAAGATGTGTAACATACAGTCCCCTAAAAAACAATGGGAAATGTCAGGACTGCTTCAGGCTTTTGCAGATACCATCCTTGTTGTAAAAGGACGAAAATGCAATGCAGTGCTGCTAATCAAACAAGTCTGTTCGCTTTGTCCGGACCACCGGAATCTCCCACCCTTGGTTGTTACGTCAGAACACTTCTGAATTGAAGCACAATTTCATCACTGCAAAGCTCTTTTTAAATTACCTCAGCAGGAGTATCCCTACCCTAAAAAGACCGAAGTCCTGGAACAAGCAGTGAGAAATATCTGTTTCAACCGTATCATACAGTGATAGTTAAGCCTGACACAGAACAAGAGACATCTGCCTTGCGGATGCCATCATATTGCAGAAGCATGAACATCAAGAAAAGAAATCCTCCCAGAAGTTCATTTCTGGTGCGGTGTGCTCCCTCCCCTGTGCAATGCATAAAATAATTAAATCATGGGGAAAATCACACGGGAGGGAGACATCATCAGCAATAACCAGAGATGGAAGACGCCATCACTCAAGCTGTTTCTTCCCTCGTTGGGTTGCCACTGTTTCCTGCACATACCTGTTCACAGGCCAACTGACCAGGTGTTAAGAAAAAACACTGAAACAGCACTGAAAAACAGCCATGAAAAGTTCCCTTCCTCTTGAACTTACATTCATGGAGAATGCAGAGACGCCTTTAGTTTGCTTACAAAAAAAGTAAGACTCTTGTCTATGCTGTCACTAGCTACTTTATAACTCGGAGTCTGTACTGCACAAGGTTTTGACGCTATTGATTTATGTTCCTGCACTTCACACTTCCACCCTGGGAAAGAACACAGCTTGTCAAATACTTCTTGTTAATTAACATGATATAATCTTTCTGAATGCATTAGCCACCTTGGAATCAGAGGAACAAAATTTAAAAAATCTGTGAAAGATCTAAGCTGCAGAGCAGCACACAGGTGAAAGATCCAGGCTGCACCCCAGTTTGAGCTCGCTCACGTCACAGAGTGAGCATCACATCTCCCCCAAGCTGGCACATAAAGGTCCAAAACTACCCCGCAGGACACAGATGCAAAGAGAACAGCGTTCTTCTGCTAGTCATTATCTAACAAACTTCTACGGCAAATCCAAACACCTCATCTCGTATTTATAGATGTTATAAACAGGAAAGTTCTCTCGAGTGCCTTTTTCTGTTAAAGAAAAAAGAAACATTTACGCAACTACTACAGATGTCTTTTTTCCAGCAAAATCAGGAGAATCCAAATGCTTTGTCTGGCTCTGTGAGCTACTGCCCATTAAATATTAAACGACACACAGTCCCTCCTTCCCAGCCATGTCACAACGTATGTCATTTGACTGGTTTGCAGGTGCAGCCTCCCCATGTCAGATGAGAACCACACTGACCCTTGGCAGTACAATCAGGCACAAGTTATTAATATTTATATCATGGTAATGTTCAGATTCCAGCTAATCTGGGATCGTCAGTATTACATACTGAAAAAGCATTATTATTTAGAGCACTTTCCCCCCACAGCATAGAAGCTAAACAGGATAAAAGGAGGGTATAATAGGAGGACAGATAGAACAGGACTGGGGAGGAAACACAGTGGCAAAAATAACAGAATATACCCAATTCCTGGCCAAGCTGGGAGCAATATTCAAAACCCATTCCTGTTATCAGGTTACAGGTTTTTTTCTAGATAGCATGGAAGAGAAATTTTGAAGAGGTGCTTCCAGTATGTGAAAAAAAAATAGCATGGGAGAAAGGATTTAGGTATAACATGCTGCAAGTACATTTGAAAACATAACAATAACAAGGGTTTAAGCTATACACTTCCATTTAAAAAGAAAATTCAGCAATGCACAAACACATTTAAAACCAATGCAATTCTAGGTTGTCTTAATAAAACCCTGAATAAGAGAAATGCTAGAGAACTCCATGGATGCTAGAATAATTAGACCCTTCTTGTCTTTTCATCACACAACTCTTCAACTCTTCCTCTAGTAGGAAATTTATTGAGGTAAAGGCTTTTTTTTAGACTCCCTCATTTAATCTGCTTTAAGAAATCTTTACAACACATTCCCAACACACGTCTGATCTGGTAATATTCCTTGTAGTTTATGGTCAACTTACCTGCAACTTTAGCAAAGAGTTTCGAACTACTCACATATTACAGACATTATAAATACAAGTGTCCTTGCTTTACTAACCACACTTGCTATTTACATGTCATTTTCTATTGATACTTTATTCCACCAAGTAGCAACACGTACATACGGCTTCATGTCAGTCTCAATTAATAGTCTGTCAGAAGTTAGTTCTTATTTATTTCCTTGTTTGGTTGCTACAGTCTTGAAGCATGCCGTAAGTCTATTAAACTCGTTAAATCTGTCTAAACAATTTATTGAGTTCCTACATTGAAAATACTGGTAAGACTAAAGTGAGACAATTCGTTTTTGACCTCATCATCAGATGTGGAAACTTTGTTTTTAAGCAGCTGCCACATTTCACTTTTTCAAAATCCTAAAACACCACGTGTCACTGGTTAGGAACAATCCTACAGGACAATGGAGCTCAAGCACACTTACAGAAAATCTAAATTCCATTAAAGATATCAAGACAAACTTGTAAGAAGATGATATTGTGAAACAGAGTAAGTAAATTTTCGCTTACATTTTACATTCAAGATCTAACTGCACTTTTCAACAGTTTAAGTAAGTGACCACTTTGGTTTTTGCTTAATGGGATGAATACCCAAATAAATCTTCATGCAGTTGGACTATATACTTTTGTGCAGGCCTCCCAGTTTCAGAAAAAAACATACTTTTTAAATTTAATTTGAGACATAAATCAAGACCAAAACAAATCTATCTTCCGTTGATGCTTTTGAAAATTAAAAATTGCCACCTTCATCTTGTTGTCCGTCATCAAAACTATACAGGATGTCTAGGTATCAGTAGAGTCACTTTTTACATTTTCAAGATATAGAAATACTTTAGGTTAAACTCCTTTACCTGGATCACCTGTTTGTGTTCCTATTTCAAACAAGTTTGTTTCCTAAGGTATAAGACATAAGGGGGGATGATACCATGTTCTGATATTTATTCACTGTTACTCACTTTGGTAGCTAAACTTTGCTCACTGCTTAGCAGAACATCATTTCATAATCAACATGCTGTCATCATCTAATCCTGTTCTATCCTTTCAGTCATTTGAGAATTCTGAAGTAAATCAATGACAATCATACCAATATAAGTCCATTGTTATTTGCATGGCCAAAGAGAATTATTCCGTATCATTTATCCTAAGTGGCACAGTATTTTTTATCTTGCAGTTTAAATACACATAGAGAAGCTGCTGGATTATTTTAAGGCTATATCTGAACCTATAAGACATCAGTTACCAAAACATTCAAAAACAGAGTTTAAATATGTTAACTCGTATTTTTACTAGCTAAGTCTTAGGGATCAGAAAAAAAACCCCACCACCTTTCTGGAGAGGTTCTCTCATAACACCTTCTCAGAGTCACTTAACCTTGCTTTCTCTTGAAGGCCCGGTAGCAATTAGACAGACCACAACTCACACCAATCATGGCGATTTCTATGTTTCTATCCACAAGTATCACACCACTGCAATGAGTGCTCTAAGTGGTAATGGGCTATGTCTTAGTGTTAGGAAGTCTAGATTTGCTGGAGTACCCGCCCAGAATAAGCACATCTGATTGGGGGTTTGGCAAACATACTAGTTGAAATGGTGTCTTTTATAGTATTCTGTCTGTGGATCCCAGAGCTTACTGAATAAGTAGTCATTTAAAAACTCAAACTTCCTCATTATGAGGAATGTATTGCCACATTATTTCAAATTATACTGGGTCTATCCATCACCAGCTCAACATTATGCATCACGAATGTCACAAAAACTTCTGCAGTATTTGGAAATATTTTTTTTCAATGCACGTTCCAGTTCCTGCATTAAAAAAATCTGCCTCTGAATTCTACTGAGTACGCAAGCAAGTGATCTTTCTGCCATTTTAAATACATTGTGGGTGCTTACGGACTTCTTGGCATAGCAGCTAAAACAGACTAAGGTTTAATCAGGAAAATAGCACAAATTTCTTTTTTGATGCCTTCCCTCTATTTTTCCCTAGACAGGTTTATCTTATTTCTTCTGCCCAGGTAAAAAGCATAGTACACAGACTTTTCTATCAAACTCTCATACTCATTTTTCCATTTCTCTATGAACACCACTCAAGAAGTGCTGTATGCAGTTTGAAATAACTGGTTGTCAGACTACAATATTCATTGCTGCAACTGTAGAAAAGGCTAAATTAAGACTTATGTAAAATGCCTTAGATGAACAAAGCCATAGCTGTGGTACAGACAATAAATTAAGTGCAAAACTAATGGGCTTTATACAAGCGAATGAATTAAGTGATTAGAAAGGGAGGGGGAAAATGAGCTGTAAGAACAATCGGTCAATGTAAAGACACAATCCAAACGTGTCAGTGCAGATCATTACGTGATGTTCTCTCAGGGTACTTGTTATGAGCAAACTTAACTGTTTTTGTTCAGGGGGACAGTTTTCACCAAGGTAACACTCTTAAATCCCAACAGCGCTGGCTAACACTGCATGCACACGGATTTTGTTTATGTGTGTTTGAATCATGTTTATATTTAAAACAATGAAAAAGTACAGAGCACTGTAACATCAGGATTACAATCTTGATTTGGATATGTGTGATTTTGCACACGTATTTGCTCAGGCACTAGGCAAAGGACGGAGAGAGAGCTGTGGATTCCAGTGTTACCTTGTTAAGAACAGCTTATCTGGAGAGGAGGGGTGCGGGGGAAGGGTACCTTTCTGAGCCAAATTCCCAGTACAGAGCACATCTGGAGATGGCATGGACCACATCAACATGTTACTCCATCCTCTCCCCTCCTGTGATCCTGGACTGATACAGGACTGGGCTAGTCTAAACAATGTCAGTAGAAAATGACATGCAGGGACTTGCTGCTGGTACAAAGATCATCCAATTGTATCTCATTTTCCTGCCCCTGAAATCTACTTTCCATGGAAGAGCTGTCTCTTCTCTCTCCCTTACCAGGAACAGCTGAGTTTGCTGGCCAGAGAATCTCTAAGTCAGGGAAATACTCATACAACAATTTAAAACCCTTTACTATTAGGTGAGCAAAACGCATAATCAAGATCTGGCCATTATTTTTGTTTATTATAGATGCTTAGGATATAGTATAAAGACAGGGAAACGTTTAGTTTGAAGCCATCTTCTTGACAATCTTCTTTAGCATTTATATGCTGAAGGCTATAGGCAAAGGTGATTTCTGACTGACACTAGGCTGTCTGGTTTGTTTGGTTTGGTTATTTCAGATACGGTTGCTTTCTTTCTCCTCTCTGCCTACCTAGAAAACAAAACAATACAACAATTGCAACGTTGCCCAGCTAGCACTCACCTCTTAGCAAAATGTTGGGGTAAAGTCAGCTCATGTGTTAATGTTTGAGCTCATAATCTATTTAAAAAAAAGTATGAGAAATGTATAAAGATACCATAAACCCCGACACTTTTAAATTTTCAACTGAAGAGAAGCCTAGTTTTCTTCCTAGTCCTAGCTCTTCAGTCCTGTTTGAAGCTTTCATGACCTCTCCTATGCCTTTGCTATTCTTCAATATCTTTCTCATACTATTTATTTCCTTACAAGTTTTCACAGAACTCGCATCAGATGTGAATTTGGCTGCCTGCAATCCAATGCTCCATATGGTATTCTCACCCACGTACTCTTACACTTTCATAACAATCTTTTTTACTTCGTGTTTTATTTTGCTTTGTATTTTTTATTTACTAAATTGATTCAGACTGTTTTCCTTATATTTCCATATTTTATCCCTGTTGTTCTGTTACTGCCAAAACATACATGCATATGGATACTCCAGCACATCATAACTATGAAAACCAGAACTCAGCTGAGTTACGTGACATTTGCTTTGTGAAATTTTTCTCATTTCACCTGCAGGAGCTCGAAGGGAAGGCCAACAGCTTGCCCAGGCTCTTCAGAAAACACTGGCTTAAAGGAGGCAAAGGGCTTCAATTGGAAATATATTCCTCTGCAGGACAGATACTACTTTATATTTGTAATATTTGTATTGGTGCCCAGGAGTTGTACAGATCCTGTCCGAAAACATAAAAACAAATCTGACTTTTAACTTGATACTAATTTGAAACACCCTTTTGTCATTGACAAACCTATCTTTGCTCCTTTTAAATGTTAACATTAACTGGTATAACTCATGATTTCCCAGCCTCCCCGCTTGTCATTTTCCCCAAACTGCTTTGAGAACTGTCTTTCTGGCACTCGCCACCCTGTCTCTCTGGGCTTCCTATAGAAAATTTAGAACATGTTCGCAGTTTTTCTTTTTAGCATATCAGTGCCCAGGGTGGTGCTTGTCTTTCTGGGTCTCTTTTCCTTTTAGGTCTGATCTTTATCTATCCATGACTAGTACTGCAGCTAGTAGTACAGCTGGCTATCAGAAGAAAGAAAGAGACCCAACGGATGAGAAACCTAAATAGATGGGGGAAAAAAATTCATCAGCAGTTGAGAGAGAAGACAGGTGAAGTGGTTGATGGGGTAGAGGTAACAGAAATGAAGGAGAAGTTGAAGACGTGGGGTGAAAGAATGACCTACAAGCTAGGGATCAAAGATGGTGCCAAAGCAGGCAACAAAGCCCCTCTCAGAGAAGACAGACATGCAGGTAGTCACAGATCCCAGGCTACATCTTAGAGAAACTCCACTAACAAGAAAATGAAGACCAGTAGGATGAATCTAAGGTGCAAACCCTTATATTTAAGCATCTAACTCTCACTGAAGTTAATTGAACTTAGATTCACCAAAACTTTTGGGGATCTCAGTCTTCTGCCCAACAATGCAGAACTTGAAAATTAGTCTAGGTAATAGAAGTTTAACTATTTCTAACTTTCCAGGCTGCTGCTGGCTGGTACTTATCTGAAATACTGATAAACTGGTGTGTTTGATCTAAGAATAAAAACTGGTACCCTTCCTTTTCTTGCTTTTGCCAATTTCCTCTCCTTGCCAAAGTCTACAAGAGGAATGCCAAAAGCCACACTGCAGCGCAATTCAGTTAGGAAGACTGATTCTTATTTGCCTGCAGCTGTATATGACAATCGGCTAACATATCCACAGAGGACTTGCAACTGTACGTCACATCAATGAAGTGTCTTGTCTTTTAAGAAGGAAAAAGAAAAAAGGAAGTTGTATAGACTATTTTGTCCTGATGTTCACAGGAGTCTGTGTCCAAACTTTTTCATCATTTTCATCAGAGAACCCCCCCTTGCTCTTCACTTCCCATGCAAAGTGGATAAATCTAGCACCCGAGCAAAAAGAGCAATGCTGGGAGAAAGCAACAGTACAACTTCCCACATGACTCACCTTCCCAGTAGCTAAGATGAATTTCTCTCCTCTCCCCCCTTTCCACTTGTTCAAATCACAGATAATCACTTGCAGATAAAGTGTGGTTAATAATGGCTCCTTAAAGATGACAGTCCCTTAGGTGAGGATTATATAGAACACGAAGACTTGTGTTCTCTATAAGAGACTGTAAGTCTCTTATAGTCTACAAATCCATAGAAGACTTATGTGTGCCAAAATTTTTCCTTTTTCCAAAAACCTGACCCAGAGTTAAATTTGATCACAAAAAGTCTGGTAACTACAGTTTCTCGTCACATGCCATATTTGGGATCCAGGACATCTGAATTATTATTTTTTTCAGCTAGATATTTGAAAATTTAATGCTGTTTCCCCCAAACTCTACAACTGATAATTGTCTTTATTTGTTTTTTTCAGGCCACTTATTTTAAGCTGGATTCTACAAGCTTGTGCCGCTTAAGTAGTACTTCACTCCACTGAAATCAACAGAGCACGAATTTAAATAAAATGAATGATGTACTTAGTTTGAAGAGGGTTTTATGCTTAAGGAAATGGTGCTTCTTGCAAACAAGATACCAAAGACTTAATTTCACAACATGATGCTATAATGTTTAATTGCTCACTCAAAAATTTTACCAGGATAAATATATTTTTCTCAAATAAATCAACCACCCAACAAAACACTAATTTATACAGTTTTTAATTTGTATTAAATAAACTGCAAAGAAACCCTGTCACAAGGGTTTTTCCTTATAGACAGACCATTGTGTCAAACTTAATTGCTCAGCACACGTGAATTACTTTGGATTATATTACATTCTGGAAAAATGACAAGATCAGATTGATGAAAAAAATTAAAACACAGATCAATGATTATGTTGGAAAGGACAAAATGATTAAGAGAACTGAAGCATTTTGACACTGAATGGAATTATTTCTGTTTGCACAGAAAAATTATTTTGTTTATTCACACATAAACTGACTTACAATGTATATATAATAGCAATGATTAAATCTTCTAGATCGCTATGATTAGCATAGATAAACAAAAATTATGTTTTATGTTGTGAAGAATATTAGATTAGTATTTTCAAAAAACTTTTATATTCACAGACAGTAGAAACCAGCTATTTGGGGCAATAGAAATAATTAACATCCTAAAAGCTAATATATACAAATGAATAATTTTAGTCACACAGCTGCTGCACAGCTTAAGTTACTCATATATAATTTTGCAGGCTTGAAACTTGTGTATCAAATAGTTGCAGAGACATTTCCTTGGAACTCAGTAGCTCCAAGGAAATATAGCTCCCTCGTTACTTAACTGAATCAAAACCACTGAAGACCTATCTTTCAAATATAAAGCAGATGTACGACCCTGTACTTATACCCATGGGTATTTTCAGTTATTATTTTGGTTACTGGATAAGATCCTTAATATTTCAATGGTGTAACATTAACATAATAAAAATTAAGACAGAGGTGGAAAGTAGAACAGAATAGAATAGTTTCAGTTGGAAGGGACATACAATGATCATCTAGTCCAACTGCCTGACCACTTCAGGGCTGACCAAAATTTAAAGCATGTTATTAAGGGCATTGTCCAAATGCCTCTTCAACACTGACAGGCTTGGGGCATTACCTTATAGTAACTACTATAAGGTTGAAACTTCATTCATTAGTTATTGAACTTCATTCAATATTTGCTTATAAATGCAAAATTATTTAAGAAATACTATTTAAAGTAGGCAATGGTTGAGAATTGCGCTAATTTTAACTCTAAAAAAAAATCAAATCTAATGAAACCATCCTTATGAGATGACAGAATAATTCAGCCTATTAGAAATAAATCAACAGCAACAAAAAAAGCAAGATCAGGACTTGCAAGGTTGGTTATTGTCAGAGAAATTCTCCAGCTTCAACACTGAGCTCAGGTTTATATAATCGACTTGCTTTTAGTAAAATTAGCTGCTGTTGCACAAAGCAGATTACAGTGCAACTGGTTTAACCTTGTACTAACTGAGAGCTATACATCTCAAATGAAAGAAGCCTTTCTGCAATGTGTTGATGTTTTTGTATCTTCCAATTATTCTTCAATGCACAGTAATTCAGCTACAGCAGTTAATATCCAAGGTATTAACTACTATTAAATCTCTTGATCTAGACCTCTCTTATTCCTCCGGTACAATTCCTACAGCTGGGCATGCAACTTTGGCTAAGGTTCTACAATCCTCCCTCCAAAAAAGTGTTTCAAGATCCAAATTGTCTCAGCATTTGAGATTGCTTCACCTCTTCCTGGTTTGAAAAGATTCATTGCTTTCGTGCTGCCCACACCTAGCATAATTAAGAAGGATCATTTTCTTATAAACAATTGGAGGATCACAAATACCTACTGTCTAATTGCCTTCTGCGTGGAAACAAAGTGAAGAAAACAAAGGAATTCACTAGACCTTTACAAGGGGAATGCTCTTAGCTGGAAGTGAATTTACTATGCATGTTTACATCAACAGATAGCTACAACAGGAATGCTCTCAGCTGGAAGGTGGGACCAGTTCCAGGCACTCTGCACATCCATTTGAAAAGTGCAGAAGGAATTAGAATAGGAAAAGAGACTCTGGCCTTGTGATAGCATGTTGTGTTTGTAAAAATACTTTGGTTAGTTTATTCCTGGGACTCTCCAGAGGTTTCTGAGTGTCCAAGCCTGCCAAACTGCACAGCTTTCACAGACCCATTACAACCACAGTTAGACCGGAACCCCCACTTCCCTTCAGGACCGCAGTACTCCTTCACACCATTAGTTGCTGGGTTTAGTCAGGCAAAATTCCTCTTAGCTTCTATCAGAGTTTTACCAACTTGAAGACTGAATGATTTTGGTCTTTGAAAATAAAGAGATAAGAGGTTAACGCACTAACCCAATCAACCAGCTTCATTAGATGGATTTTAAACTTTACCTATGAGTTTCTCCAAGCTGCATCCTGTATATTACTCGTATATTTTTGTGGCGGAATAGTTGAACAATAACCAAAAAAACTAAGCTGCACGTACAGCAATTTGTTATCTTTAGCATTTCAAATTTCTCCAGGAACGCTGTAATTCTATCCCACTGCACCCTGTCCTTTGCCTACGTTTGTAAAGAGGCTTGGTTTTATATGCTCTTACTCTTCAGCTGACTGAGTTAGGGCTATCAAAGCCTAACTGGCTTCCAAGTTATAGTTTATACAAATGATGAACTAGAATGCCTTTCTGCTTTGTTTTAAAAGGCTCCTGCCTCAGACCCATTCACTGTCCCCCACGTAGCAGAGGATTTGTCCTGATCTGAAGTGGAAAGACATGAACAATGATTTATCATTTACCATAAACAAAGGGGTAGGGGCTTGGGGAAATAGGAATTTTCTATTGGTAACAGACCTGTTTGAGGACCTTCTCCTCCTATCCCAGGGCCTCTATAGCATGCCCTGTTGGAGGTCCCAGTCCTTAACTCCTAACCTAAAACTACAAATGACTCTATATATGTTCTTTCTCCTATCAGCACCTAGGCTCTGGGTAGTCAGCTTTCTAGGCAATGGGAAGAAAGAGTGGTCTCTCCTCAATTGCTGTAGATCCTTTCTACCCATGTTGGGACAAGCTATTAAGTACTAATTAAATCCCAAGTTCAAGATGAAAGAAAATTAAAACTGCACATCTATTAAAAGACATAATTATTCTGTAATTTAAACAGAGCTCCTCAATAGTGCTCAGGAACATAGAATAAAGACCATGTATGGGTAGGTGTAATAGGATGCAGTTGCCTTAGGAACAGATGTTCAGCATATAAAGCAGGAAGCCTGCTTAAAAGGTAAACTCAAAGACTTAAGCCTGGTGGGTGAAACCTGGCTTGAGTGAAGTTACTGACAAAAGTGCCATGGACTTGGTTGGGATTCATCCCAACAGCCTTTCTAATTCTCTCATATTTGCAATACTAGCACGAGTGCAGAGCTGAATAACATATTACTTTGAGCCAGAAGTGCTCTACTGGAGGCGCATTTTCCAGTTCCCTTTGTGCAACAATTTCATCAAGAAATGAAAAGTACCTAGGGAGTCATAAGAGAGTCTAGGTTTACACTCTGCAGGTTCTGATATTGTTCCTGCTTCCTATGTATTTTATTATGTAGACAAGAGATATTGTGCTTTTAAAGAAGTGTTATTGTAGGATGTGAAAGAATTTGACATGCAGAAAGAAAACACCGTCTGGTATATGAGTGTCATTTTAAAGTAATATTAATAGCAAAGATTCCTATAAAGATGCCATGCAAAAATCTTTTCATTTTCTGAGTTTTTTAGGAATAAATACAGAATGCCTAATACTGTTTGCCAGAACAATTTCCAGTGAGATTCAACTTCTACTATGCACATACCAGAATCAGAAGGTCCAAAGCATTGCTCCCAGTACAATTCTTGTCCACATACTTCTCTACAAAGAATATACTCGTTCATGCTTCTATGATTTACTGCCCATACTGTTTTCATTCGGAGAAATATTATAAAACACAAAACTAATTCTCACCCTGTATGAAGTCAGAACGCACACAGAGCACCCTATCTGTTGACTTCACTATTTGCAAAAGACAAAGAATTTCCTACAGTTATTGAACTACACATTACTAAGGTGTAAAGTTTGAAATAGCAAAGGATACTATATTTTCTTTCTGTCTTCCATACAAAAAAAAAAAAAGCAAATAAAGAAGTTGTTTATTAAATAATACTTCCCAAAGACTGGGAAGTAATTTTATGAGCAGGAACCGGAGGTTAAATTCTATGCTGCACCCTCTAAGAGGATCTTCATAAGTCTTACAAGCCAACTGTGGGAATGCAGTGATTTAAGATATCTTTGTGCACTCCTCATACATTCCTCCCAGGATAACCTGGCAAGCTGGAGAAACCATCCAGGAGTCAGATAGCCTCCTGAAATCCCTGAAGTCATGCAGAGTAGCTCTGTTCCTCCATATTAATCTAGTTTTCATTCCAACTCGTGTATTTTCCCAGACTGAAAAAGGGCTTTACTCCATATATATGGGGAGAAAGTTCATGTGGCTGGATGCAGGAGTCCCATGATATACCTACCATACTAATTAAATATGGGTTTATATTCATTTTCATGTCAAGACCTACCTGCCATTCCCATGACTACAGAGACAGCTTCAATTGTTTTTGAACTCCTGATGCACCATAATTCATCTTGTCTGGGCATAATGTCTGGCTTGCATGAAATCTGAGCTCCCAAATTCAGGCCCACAGAATACACTTGTAATGTATGTAAGAATTAGCTGAAACTAAGTCCTGAACAACAGAGGCTCCTCCTAGTCACAACACATGACATAGAAGTATCAGGAAGTCAAATCTATAGAAAAAAAAGCCTTTTCTGCCCTTTTTTCACTCCTCTTACTCAATTGGAAAGTGATCCAAACTGCTAACTTTGATTACAGACATTTTCCATGGCTCTACTAATTTTTAGGTTTTTTTCTTGCCTGCCTTTTTCTACTTTTACATTATTTTGTAATTTTTTCTCTTTAACTAGCCTCTGAAAATCAAACCTAAACATACTTCTTTACATTATAAATGTCTTGTTTCTGAAAGGAAGAAAGATCCACAACTGAGAAGTTACCAAGCCAGTGGGACACTGTAAAACTAAATGCTATACAGCACAAGTAACAAGATCTTTTCTGTTATTAGTTACTGTTCCATGGAAAGGGCTACCTGAAAACATAAGCAGTAGCTAGTGTCTAAGCTGAAAACTTAAACATTATTACTGTAAGACTATTGCCATGTTGGTTTGCCCAAACAAATACTACTATAAATGGCCGCAGGTTTTATTAAATCAGTCTCAAAGCTTTCAAAAGACATTGCATAAAGTAAGCAGGGGAGCCAACACAATTATAAAGCCATGAAGATGGCTTTACACCTGTTTCATGGTGCAAACACCGGATGGTTGATCTTAATCCTGCCACTGAGTATTTCAGCTAGGGCAAAAACTTGAAAGCAGATAATCCCTACTGAACACACGATAAACCACACTGTCTGGATACAAGTTACTGTTTGAAAAAGGAAAGCCAGCTCCAGGCTTTCAGGACATGACCATGAAGACACCATCATCATCCTCACACAGGTGCGCCAACTCTGAAGGGGCAGGTCCTCAGTTCACTTCCCAGCTTAGCACAAGCCTGTGCTCTGTTCACACAACTACATGGATCTGGCAAAGCCAAAGCAAGATACCTCAGATGAGGTAAAGCCCCCAGACTGCCACAGGGCTCACAAACAGCACAAGTGCCAACAAGTATAAGAGTCAAATGGCTTGGCCTACTCTAGCATACATGGACAGTGGACAACAAGTTCAATTTCCATGCTACTTCGGTACCTTAACTGGTGTGAAGAAGAGAGAGTGGGAAAAACATCAAATCTGTGCTATTTCCAATGTAAAAGTCAAGAAAGAAAAGATAAAACCCTTTGGGTTATCACTATTGGATCAGCTCTACTAGTTATTATTTACATTGCAGTGGGACTGGTAGCACTTCGCACCACAGTTCAAAACTGAAAATCTAGTTGTTCCCTTTAGACATTAAGGCCCCTTTTCACGAACTATTGCACAGGGACAAGTTATGGCAAAGCAAAAAGAATATTTAAATGCAAGATCAAGGCCTTATTAGGAAGCATGCAACAGCTTCACTAGCAGCCAGTTACATCCCCTTGTCCTGGAGGAGCTCAAAGATCTAAATTCAACCGCCTCATATGACTGGCTTGCTGAGTTGGTATTTCCTGTTAGCTATGTGAGGTCATCCTTATTTTCCTCAGTGTTAGGCCACCTAAATTCCTACTGGAATAGTGTAGCTCTCAGAAAAAGCCTGATTCTTACGTTGGCCAGATATACTCATGGAAACAAAATGACAGGAAGCAAAATAAGGCAGCTTTGGTACAAAAATGAATTTCATGAGACCCTCAAGTTAGAAAGAAAACAGAGGTGTCTGAAACCACGTAAATGATGTTTTTTATAAAGGGAGCTGGCCAAGTGCAGCACAAGCTTGCCAAAATTTAAAGAAAATGATATCAGGGAATACCACCCCTGCATCCCTCCTATCTATGACATGTTTCATGGAGTGGTTCATAAAGGAAATAGTTCTCTATGGCCTTACATGCAATCACAGCATCTTTTTTCTTACATAGATGTTGCTGAGTGAAGATAATCAGAGAATCAAAAATGCTCAGGGAAGAATGTTCTACAGGATATATTGCATGAAGGCTAGCTACTCCCTAGGTAGAAACCATGATCTGCAGACAAATTTCTGCAAGCATAAATGCTCATTGTATTACTGTTCTCAGAGCAGTCATCATTCTAGCACCAGCAATAGTGCCAAGTCTATGGCTTCAGCTTCCAAAACAAAGAGAGGGCCAGAACTAAACCCTCAGATGCTCCAGAGAAGGGCACTTTGCCAAAGTTGCCTTTATGTAACTTTTCCATCCCTCTCTTTATCCTGGGGCTTATTTGACCTCAAGTAAATGGCAGCAATTATCAGCAGCTTCTGATTTACACCAGGAATATGAAACACAAACACCTCATTACATTAAAGAGAGATTAGGGTGCAAAAACTCCCCTTGAAGACAACCCTGATGTGAGCCAGAATCTGGTAAAGTTAGCTGTAAAGCTAATGAGCATCGCTGGTGATGCACTAAGCAATTTCAAGAGGGACAAACATCTGGGACCAAGAGTCTTTGTCCTATTGTGGCTTTGTGTTTCAGTAACACTCCAGTTACACAACACAGTATCTGATATTACGGTAGACCAGCACAGACTTTGCAGCCAGATTCCAGTGCCATTATTTTATGCAATTAATTGTTTTTATTAAACAAATAATTGATTTAAGTTGCAAATATACCCCAGACAGTGCACTCCAGAACTATTATAGAGATTTCCTCTGATGAAGGAAGGGCCTCCAATAAAGACAGTTCCAAAAACAAACATTTGTTCATAGTTCTTGATAGTCTCCAAATTCTTTTTTAACAAATTAGCTTGCTCCCTCATTATTCCATATCAATACAGAGTAGTTTGTGGTTTTAGCAACAATCCATTATTATGGATTCAACACACTGATTAGTGAACACGTTCACATTTCTATTCAAAAAAAATACAGTTCACCAGTGAAAGGAGTCTCACATGCCAAGTAACGCTCTTCTTCAAAACTGCTAACATGGGCCCTAACTTTACGAAGACGTACAAGTAGCTTTAGTAGTACATTTTCACGATGGAGACTTCAGTGGTATATTCTACCGAAATAACAAGACTCAATGATAACATTTGTTAAGGGTATAAAATGAATGCTGGAAGTCAACAGACCCCTAATTGCTGCCCCACAGACTGCTTTGCATAAATGCCATACTGCAGATGACATGTAATTAAAGCTGCACTGAAAAAAAGTTGAAAGCAACCCATTAATTTAAAAAAAGAGGGGCCATTTTGTAGGTGGCAATTTTTAGTTTCTTCGCTGTGAAAACTAGATGCAAAATATAAAATATTTATCCATCTGTCTGGTTAAAAGTGATGGCTACTTAACACTACACAATTAAAATTGTTTAGTAAACAAGTTACTAAATGTTCACTAAACATTTACCATTTACTAAATATTTCTAAACAATTCAAAGCGTTTAGTAAATCAGTTTAAATTACAATTTGCTTGACTTGCCAGCAAGCAATTTAAAACTTAAATTTTGTGATTAATGAAGCTCTATATTGTAAACGGGAACCAGTTTTCTGCTTAGCGTGGGCCAAAAAATACTTTTCTTACCACCTGAAAAAAGCCAAAGGACCCTCATGTCTCTTCTCCATTGGAATTGTCTTGAAAAAGAAACTTGTGAAAGGCTGGCTATATTTCAGTCTCCCTTTTCTTTAAATATTCACGTGGTATCTTTGCAGCTGCTCAGTATTCATCACCTGTACTCCTCTGCCCTGCCTCACACGGCCAGATCCTGCTATTCTATTCTCACTCTCAGTTGCGAGACCACCCAAAGAGTTAAAGCCCATGGGGGCCAATGGGTTCCCTTCCCAAAGAGAAACATTTCCTGTAATATTCTGGGACATCCACTGCAGGCTTATTATTAGGTCTCTGAAATATTTTAAGAAACTGTCTCTGGGGACAGTTATTCTCAGTTACAATGAGTACTATAAATATGGGGAAATGGCTTTAGGAGTTTTTGTGTGAGCTGTCATGTGGATATAAATCAGTAATATCCCTGCTTTGTGTATAACCACATGTAGGTTTAGCTTGCAGCAGACAAATATAGCTGACATTTGAAACAACAAGGCTACAGTACTTTTAAATCTGCAATGCAATTCATTACCGTTGCTTTCTTTCACCTGTAGGAGTTACCATGTTTTCTTAGCTTTTCTTGCTAGCATAACAATTAGTTACGTTAGTATTGCCAATGAAGACCATTAGAAAAAAAAATTAATCAGGACTCAGACACCGTAAGCCTGGCTTAAAAAAAAAAAAAAAAAAGAAGAGATAAAGCACATATTTTTACTTGTCTTCTAAGCATCTGGGGGGGGAGGGGGCGGGCACAGGGTTGACCTATAGATTGACCCTGGGGTCAATCAATAGCTATCCAATTTTCTCTCCCAGAGCAAGACATCAGAGGTGACTCCATGTTTTCACCTGAAAAGCGAGATTCTCACATAATCATTTGACCTCAGGAACAGCAACACAAACGACACCACCAAGTCTTGCATTAGTTATAAAAGCATTACATTCAGTATTTATATATTGGAAAGCAAGTGATCAGTTTTAAATTAATTGCTTACAGCTGGCCTGAAAATGGCTTTCCCCAGAGAAAACAATACTCTTCGACTTCTGTCTTTGAACTTCTGGAGATTCCTGTGTATGACCTCAAAAAACAAGTTAAATTCTTGCTCAGATGCAAATATGCGAAAACAGTATTTGCACAAATTTCAAGCACTAATATTTTTATCCTGATTCATATCCCCACTGGATTTGCTTTTAGCAAGTGTGAAAGAGCATTCAATGGCACATGGAAAGCAGATCACAAGGAGAAACATGGGGGATCAGCTGGAAACACTGGTCTTTAGCTGTATAACTGATACTCCAATATTTATAACGGTACAATGCTTGTACTTTTCATTAACTAAAACCAACACTAAACTACTACCTTGAAAGGCTATCAAAGTTCAGTAACTGGGGCATTTTCATACTCAGACAATTACGCTTTCTGAGCAATGTTCAGGATATTTGTAAGCCAACGTGTTCCAATACGTTACTTATATTGGGGATAGCACTTAAATTCCATGTCCAGGTCAAGACCTACTGTGCTACATGCTGGATGAGTACTATTTTGAAATTCTGGGCATTAAAACTGTATGGTTTATTTTGTTATTGTTAAAATAACAATGAAGAAACATTAAAAATAGGAAACTAATATTTAAAGTAGCAGGGAGGAGCAGAACCAGAGAACTTCAGTTAATGGACACAATCTTTCCCTCTCACCTGAACAACAGCATGCCACGTAAAAGTCGTCACTGGAACAACCTGGAATTATTCACAAGGTCAAAATCTCATAGAAATGTATGTTCACAAGCCATGAACTACAGACTGCAGTCAATTCCTACTAAATAGAACTGAGAGGAGTTAAAAGTACATACTATTCTTTTAATATTCTTCCTGCAGGTAGACTAACATCTGTAAGCACACAAAGAAGGAGAATAAAAGTGGGAGGCCAGGTATTCTCTTGGGCATCTAAAAGAGGGAGGGACCCATATAATCCTGCTTTGTCCATAACAAGTCTGTATTTAGGAACACATGCTAAGGATATTTGAAAATCCCTGCTTTAGAAGAAAGACCCTAATCTTAAACAAGGAGTAGAAGCGGGTGATCTGTAGGAAGAGGCAAAGATTGCAAAATAGGGATAACTGGCTCAAGCCCACATGAATGTATTTAAAATACTAATCACATAATGACAGACTGTGATATTGAATCACCACAAAATAGACCTAGTTAATATAGAAAAAAATGAATGTTCGGCAAAGGTGCTAGCTGTGCACATTTCAGGTGGAAACAAGCACCCTGCCCATTGCTACAATAATTAAAATAGACAAGTCTTCCATACTGATCAGCAAGACAGTTCAAGAGTTTAGTGACACCTGTATTTCTCAAGCACAGAAAAGCTCTTAGGGACTATACTTTTAAAAATATTTAGAAACCTAATTCCTACTGATAATGGTGCAAAATGGAAACTTAAAATAGGGCTGTTCACCTCCAAACTTGTCTCTGCTATTGAACTGAAGTCACAGGCTTTTTAGAGGCAGAAATCATGGTAATTTACTTAACCTTCATGGAAGAGAACAGCACTGCTAATACAGCCCTAACAATGGTTTGATCTCCATACAACAAAAAGGCTGACACTGGAATCTACAAATTTTGTGGTGTCTTGGGTTTTTGTTCTTTTTTTTTAAATTAAATTCCTTGATCCGTATGTGTTAATTAAAAAAATTTAAAAGTCAATTAACATACCTCTTGTTGATAACTAGGATTTCACAAATATTGAGCTCTGTTATTGACGTAGCTGCATCAGAGCATGATTCTACAATCTGACTGCATCTTATGTGTGTTTCTTCTCCTCTGCCTTTGCATTTGAGAAATCAAATCAGATGCTGCAAAATAGTCCCCATGGGACAAATATGAATATTTGATTTAGAGTGGAGAGCAGTTATTCATACAATTAGTTACCCTGCAAATCAATAGTGAGAATTTCTGAAAAATAAGAACTGCCAGAGTGGATCAGGACACACTCCTATCCTCTTTTTGAAGGTGGGCAGATGCTGCAGAGGAAAGCGCAAGAAACCCTCAAGAAGAAGCCCCCTCCGAGCCTAAGAGGGGCTAATTTGAATTCTGAATAATGAAGTTTATTATTCTCTCCAATATTTTTCCCAACTTATTACAATTCTAGATCTTGTCACTGCTATCAATTACAAGCCCTTGAATTCTGGATCTCAAGAACAAAATACGTGTTTTCTTAAAAATTGTTTCTTTTTCTATCAGTTTTTAATTGATGACTTTTCAGCTTCATTGGCTGTCCACCTGTTTTTCTCTTATGACACAACAAGAAGAAAAACTCTCTATCTGCCTGAGTAGTATGTGCCAGTACTTCCCATGCTTCTCTTTCAACCTCTTTAAGGTAAACAGCCAAAACGCTTGAGACTCTTTATAGATTGTCTGTACTCTTTCTCCTTACTCATCTCAGAGCCTTCTGTAACCTTATTTGAGAGGAGATAACCAATATTACACAGTATTTCAGTAGGCTGTACCACTAAATTCTCTGAAGGCATCATAACACAGAAGTACGTTACATTATTCCAGTTCCTAAAATCTGGTTTGCAAGTGCAGTCAAATAGCAGAGGTCTTCCCTGAGCTGTGTACAGCCCCAAACTATTCCCTCGCACCAGCTGATGTAATGATGTGAGATTTTGCAGGTAATTTTAGCATTTTCAGGAAACACAAGGCTTCTATTTGTGATGACTGAATGTCATTTGTTGATATTTGGGCTATTCACCTGGCTGGGTCAGGTCTCCCTAGAATAATGACGAGTCCTTTCTCATTCTGTCCCATCCATATCAGTTTGTGTCTTCAGCAGATTTTCACTTCTTCCTCCCCTCTTTCCATCTAATTTATAAGTATATTAAATAGTGGAGTTGGGTACATAAGCTTGAGGTATCCCAGTATGTTTTAAATGGTCAGGTTTTTACAACAACAAAACTAGTCTCCAAGCAAGTTTTGGGGTCATGACAACCCAAAACTTGGGATTATCTCTGGTAGTTTCCCTCATGGAATTTTGTTAAAAAAACTAGCAAAAGCTTTCTGAATGTCTCAAACAATTTTATCCATACATTTATATACATATAAACAGTCTAAATGAAATATGAAAGGAATACACTCCAGCGTGAAAAAAACAGATCTGGCCCTACAGTGATTTAGTTACAATAAAAAGAATGTCACTGAGAGAGATAGACCAAATCTAGATAAGACTAGATTACAGACTTATTTTCCAGAAAGCAGGTCCATTATTAATGCACTCCATAATTATACTCATAGGGCCAACAGCACCTAAATGTCTACAAGCAGGCACAATAAGATGACAAAAAGTACCCAGGGTGCAATTAGAACTTAATAAAAATCGTTTGTTCACAGTTCTTGGGACAATTAAACCTTCTAACTGGAAAGTCACAAGGGAAGTCCATATCCCAAAACTGGGCATAAGCCCAGCTTGAAGGAGTATTGAAAGAGGTTTCAAAGTAGCTGTTATAAAGTTGACTTCCCACTTCTGATGATCTACCCCATTTACATGCATTCAGTCGGCTATTCAGCTGATGCAGATCAACACAGCTCTGCTTCAGCCACGCCACATCATACCAGCTAGAGAGAAGGGTCTTTTCTTCTGCGTGTTCTTCTACATTCCTAGCAACTCAGATTTTAAATTGGCAATGACTTCACATAACCTATTATTTTTAGACATACATTTATCAAACTCAGACACTTAGTATATTTATCCCCCACCATTACAACTCAAGTATGTAATTTTGTTATTCAGAACGAGTTACGAGAGATAATATAACTAGAATAGCAGGCTTAGGCTTGCAATTAACTTTTTCACACACAGTTATAAATTTCAACAAATAGGTTATAATTGAGGAGCCAGCATGACCTTTATTATTTCAGAAGCTTCAGCCATAGCAGCTCAGTGTGACTTCAGCTGGACTATTAGTCACTCTGTCAGATAGAAGCACTAACATCCAGCCTGGATGTTAGCTCAGCCTGGCATCAGCATACGATCTGATCCTGAAAACTGACCTGAATAAGCTTTACTCTCGAGAATGGTCCCAATCCAGGCAATGGAATTGCTCTTAGAGAAATCCCATACTCCCTGTGAGTAAAGTAGCAAATATCAGCTATTTGTGTCATAATCGCAATCAAGAAAACTAAAAGGCTCTTACAGAAGAAGTCTTAGAATATTTATTAGTAAAGTCCTATTATCAGGCAATCAGGAGTGGCTCTTCCTCATAGAAAAAATGAACTAGTACTGTGTACCATGCTTTCTTGTATCATTCTCTTCCATTATTAAGCACACTGCCAAACAGATAACCCACAATCCAACATTTCAGAACGTTTACACTTAATATTTAGGAAAGTACAACATGAAAGCAATCACTTTATCAGAGCCAGTCTTCCCAGCAAAGCAATAATTTCTGTTACAGCAGAGTCATTTTTACAACAAAAACCCCTGTGATGTTGCAATCGACATTGAGACAACCAAAATGTTTTTATGACTTAAGTTAATTGGTAAATTATTCTTAGAACTTGTTAATTCATTCAATTGCCATTGTGGTGATGAAAAATGGACAAGAAACAGGGTGTTACAGAAATACTAGTTGATATATCACAACCACTCAAGGTATCGCTTCCTTTGTAAATCACATATGTGAGGGAATACAGCTATGTCTCTCTTCCTATCGATATCATAGGAAGTTTCTTTCTCAAGTGCAGGCATATGGAAGAAACAGTTCCACTTGACATAGGAAAAGGCATGACATTCAGATCAAGTGCTGTGAAAATCTGAGAGACCCCCAAAACAACGGAAAGACGCACTGATAACGTATCACTTGTGAAAACCGTATGTGCATGAATGCGCTGGGGTTTTTACACAGCTGTCACAAACACGGTAATCAGCATCACCAAGCGTGCTGCAACATTAAGACAAACATTTGACCTACTTTCTTAGCAGAATTTAGCTGTCGTGATTCTTAGCACTACGCTCCTGCGAGCCAGCAACTGCCTAAGGACTAACGCAACACGGGCACAGAATTCTTCGCAGAGAGTGGGAGCGCTTCCACAGGCCGAGATTTTCCCACGGGTAAAGCCATCAGACCCCCACGCCCACCC
>NW_009215658.1:0-210 GCF_000690835.1 Fulmarus glacialis
AGGGCACCCCCCGGGGCCATGTGCCCCAGCGCCAGTAAGGGATGCCTCGTGCCATCCCCTTACACCCGCTCTGCCCAGCAGGACCCAGTGCATGCCAGCATGCCGGCGTACTTCCGCTTCCTCACTATCATGGCCTTCCATGTCTTCTTGCAGGAGAAGGTAGGTGGTGGTGGCCTCCAACTTGTGACAGGGACCTTGGGGAGGGGGGGG
>NW_009215659.1:0-14409 GCF_000690835.1 Fulmarus glacialis
GGCTGCTCCGCCCTCTTGTCAATAAACCCTCTTATTTTGTCCTCCCCCCTGCCCAGCGCATCCCCCGTTAACAGCAGCATCCCTGCGGGGTCCGGCCGGAGGGGCCAGGGAGGGCAGCGGTTTGGCGATGGCCGCTCGGTGACACCCCTAGTACTGGTACCCGCAAAGCGGCTCCTCCCTGGTGATCTAGGGCCGTGTGGCTTGGGAGGATCTGCCGAAGGCAGGTGCGATGGCCCCGCAATCTAATCAGGCCGTGGAACGGCTGCCTCGCACCTAGTGCTGCTGGTCACATTCCCATTCCCATTCCCCTGCTCCTGCTCCATCTCATCTCGGGCCGGATGGACCCACTCACTGCAGACCGCAGCACAAACTGCATCCGGGATGCAGCCTCTCAGCACCACGGAAATATGAATGATTTATACTGAAAGCAAACGTTACTGGAATTACTGTACCTTAAAGCATAGGCCCGCGTAGGTGGCTGCTTGGTAGTATTAAAGGAGGAGCGGCTTGGAATAAAAAAGAAAATAGGTCAGTGACTGCACAGATCTCACCCAGGATGCTTCTGCTGAGTCACTGATGAGTTATCGATTACCGTCATGTCCAAGCACGCCTGTGGTGACTGTTCTGATGAATGACATGGACCAACACATGGATGGCTGGGGCTTTTTTATTGCTGTGGAACAGGTGATGCCCAATGTCATTTGATTGCTATAGCTCAGTGAACAGGAGTCATTTAAGCAAGACTGAACGAAATATTTACTTTACCGGATGTTGGCATTTGCTTTACTGGCTGACCTTCTCGTTCCAGCACGACACAGTATGTATGTATTGTTACAATAACGTGACAGTCAGCTTCTAATATCTATAATTCACATTAGCTATAGCTGAGAAATACTGTCAAAATGAAATTATTGAGGAAATAGAGCCTCTTAAAGACACAGAGTCATGATGAAAACCTCAGATAAAGAAAGTTTACACGCAAGGCAAGACCGGGCCACCTTGGTATTTCAGGGTATTTGAAACTGTAGGGTTTGAAGGAGGATATTAGCACAGCCAGTGAGCAGTTTGTTGTTGTGTGGAAAAGACTGGGAAATCCACTTCCCCTCATTACATTTTCAGAATGGCGATTTAACTCAGGCGGGCTTAACGTTGGGCCACCAGCGTCCATCACACCGTTAACATCAAACAGGGTCACACACCATCAAAACACTAGATCTGAGGCATGGGGAAGCAAGTAGTCACACCCAGTTCTGGGAGGCAACAGCAGCGGTGAGCGGGGGGAGCTGAGGACCCAGGGTCTGCCGGAAAGGGGGAGAACCACTCCTGAGCATCTACCTGCATCTGCCAGGAGCGTGAAAAAGGATCAGACGCTGAACCCATGCTGGAAAATCCCTTGTGCAAATACAGTAGCAGGATAAAAAATCCATATCGTGTTTTATTTGGGGAATTGCTGTAATTTATACCAGCAGAAGAGTAAGCTGCATCTCTTCTGGGACTGGCTGCTGGTACTAATATTCCAGCAAAACCCTCCTAGTCTCGACAAGACTTTAAGCATCTCCTGAGGGATACAGCTATGAAATTATATTCCAAGGGAAGAAACAGAGGTGCTTTCTTAACCTCTTTTGCATTGTACGAATTCTAGGCTAGGGCAGTTCTTAGCATAGAGTAGGAAAACCACATGGGTTTTGTCAGGTTTCCCCAGAAAGACCACAGTCTGCACAAGCTTCCAGAAACCCAGAGCGGCACAAAGGAACCGGAGCAAAGGCTAGCACCGAGATAAAATTTCCATTATTTCTGCTGTCTCTATCCAGGTTAGATTTCGTGACCTTTAAGAATTATATTGTTCATTTGTACAGCGTAGTTTTCAATCTCCATTCTCAGTAAAACCTGTGGACTATTGCAGATTGAAAGGTCAGAGGTAAAACAAGGAATTGATATTTGGACCTTGCCAAATACCAGATTCTCAGTCACATTCAGGATCTTCTTTCAAGTCAAATGTGTTACCGACAGGGATTTGTTGAGAAAAAGGAAATGCCCTAATAATAACAGTGTCGGGAACATAGAGCAATTGCACCACTGAAAATTCCTAGCAGTTCCCATTATAAGTAACATCTTTCACAGGATTTAAAAACAAATGGCGTCCGAGGCGTGACGGACACAAATTTGGGAAATTTTCCAAAGGTCTGTAACATTAGCCTGGATTGTATGTGAACTAGTGGTGTGGGGCTAAAGACGCTGGTCCTCCAGTAATTACAACTGAATGTATTTTGCTAAAAATTATTATCATCTTTCAAATACTACATGCTGCAGCAATGAGATCATATAATGAACAGCTATTAATACATGTCCAGAGCAACTCCATAATGGGTATTCCAAAGATATGCATGAAACATACTTTTAAAAACCTCCATTATAAGCATGATAAAGTATAATCTTTGAAAGTACACATAATGCATGCTGCAAAGTAATAATATGCAGAGACTGCCTCAGTCATAATATACCTAGTTCAGAAATCGTGTTGAGGGATGAATATACAGATGGGTATTTTAAGCTTAGGCAAGCTGTATCAAATCTGTGCCAGGAAAAAAAAAAGAAGCAATTAAGCAAGAAAAAGTTAAAGAAATCTGTAACAACTGACTGTGCTCTTAAACCTGAAGTCCTTAATTAAACTCAGGAAGGAATAAGCTGCAGGGTGGAAGATACCAGAGGAGAGTAGGGAATGAGAAGAAGACTGAAGCGAGCCCTGAAGCCAGGTCTGAGGCTGAGGGCAGATCAGTCCAAGAGTGAGTGAGTGAACAGGTGGTAGGTATTTAGTAAGTCCGTGAAAAGGGCAGTGAACGTGCCTGGAGGTTTGCAGACCAATATATAATGCAATGAATAGGTCAGTAGCAGAGTACGTGAGAGAATGAATGGATTAGAAGATAAAAGAATAAATAGTTGGGTTGAATAAATACCACTATGTGAACAATTCTAAACAAAGTCAAAGTTTCAAGCTATACTGTTGTATTGCTATATTGCTACGATGGCATGACTTTTTAGATCACTTGCCATTGTTATCAACCAGTGCTAGAGGAAAACAGCATGCATTCCTGAAAAAAAAACCCTTTTCAGCTAACAATCTTGGGAAAATAGCATGATAAAAATACAGATTTTAAATGCACTTTACAGTCATGACAATAAAAACAGTTTTGGAAACCTTAATACAGAAAAATAAGCGCACAAAAGGCATTTAAAAGCACTGTCCAGTAAATTCATGTGGATTAACATTATTAAACTACTAAAATTGACATAGACCTGAAATTATTTGCAGAGTAGGAAAATACCATTAACTCTTTATCCTGCCTAGAACATGATACACAACAGCTCAGAGTGATTTGTGCAAGATTATACAGTAAGTCAGTGGAAAACCACAGGCAGATAAAACCTTGACCTTTTACTTCTGTATCTTCCCCATCAGGCAGAGAAAATGCACTGCCTTCACTTTTGCAATTACAGAGGCAATGGAACTAAATTATAACAGTCAAGGGGCGTTATCTCCTAACCCTGTGGGGTTTTTTTTGGTCTGAACACTTCCTATATCATTATGGATAAACATAGCAATTATGTAGAGGATACACTTCAAGACTTTAAAACTGTCCCTGTATTTACCATGTGTCTGTTTATATGTCTAAGACAGAAGGAGAGGGAGCTAAGTAGGTGCTGCACAGACATCTGTGTTTAGATTATGTACTGCAGAGGAAGTGCAAGGCTGGATGACACGGGAGTGGAAGGTCTCCTTCTCCTCTTTTGATGGATCTAGTGGCCTCTAAGAACCCCGTAAAGGCCACAGAGAATATTTTCCTTTTCTTTTCTTCCTAATCTGGAGTAACAGAGGTAGTGGAGCTACACTGTAGGTTAGTATCTAACTAATGGGCAAAGTAGTCCAGTCTCCATTAAATCTCACCGCAAAGCCTGTTAAAAAGTTTGCTAAAGAGATGAGGGACAGGGTGAATTTAGGGAAGGATGGCAAAAGTGGTAGGAATTCCCCTCATTCTGGTTCTGTGTAAGCATTCATATTTTAGAATGAGAACTCTCTAGCAAATTACATTACTGATTTGCTTTGCTCCTAGACAAAATAGCAACAACTCAAACAAGTATGTTGTGTTAATAGTTTTCACTTACTAGTGTCCAATCAAATTTGAATTTGAACATAGTTCTTATTCAAACAGCTAAGTTACATGCATGGGTATAAAATGAAGAATCTAACCACTCAAGTGGTCTTTTCATAGGAAGCTGACGTGGAAAGACGTAGGATTAACAGTCAATGAATGATAAATGAATGGTAAAAGACACTTTATCCACTCTACATAGTGGAAGAAGTGCATGGGCTAGTGGAGGAGGCACAACATGTTTATTAATGAGAAAAATAATAAAAAAGGTGTCAGCAGTGCCTGCCTCAAGGGACAAGGTCAATGAAACAACATTAATAATGTAGTACATGAAGAATAATGAAGAAACTAAAACTCAATATATTGTTTTTCATCTCTTTTGAAAATGCAATTAGATTTCCAAGAAGATCAAAGTTAATGAGAATTTTTAAATGGCGTCATCACCAATCATAGGAATTATTTTCGATTACATGTATTTCACACAAGCTAGTATCAAACTATTGATGTGGGGTAAGTATGAAACCAGAGCGGTGACAAAGGTGTTCTGTTGTTAACACAGGAAAAGCAAATGTAGTGTTTGACAATAATGGATCAAGACATTTATAAACTTTATTCTAAGCTTGCAGTCTTCCTATATGAACCCTACTTTTTTATTGCCTGCGCTATTACAATACCCTGTGACTTTTTCATATTTTCCACAATCGTGTTTATAGACCAGTTACTTCATATCACATTTTACCAATACATATTAAGAAATGGAATTATAAGGGATTCGTCTGCTGACAAACTTGATTGCAAAAGTTAATAGTCACAGACCTGTCTCCTTTATGTAGTGAGTGAAGAGTTTGCCTTTTTATCATTCAGCATAGCACCTTAATCCAATTTCTTTCCACACATGCCAGGTTACTCGGAGAGGATCACAAGACTGGTGAGATTCTTTAGCTTGTACCAATGCCTGTAACTTCAGATTAATTACCCAGCTAAAACCCGTAGACTCCAAGTTTGGACCTTGATAAGAACATTAACTTTAAAAAATGTATCTCGTCGTTGCTGCTGTTCTTGTACTGGGCATCTGCCTCAACTCATGCACAAGCCAATTAATTCCTGTCAACACTCAGACAACCACAAACCCGCAAAATGAGAAGTCAGCAATGGAAATATACCGTGAATAAAAGGTGAAAGCAGACTCCTCTCCTTGCTTGCCCTCTTCTTTTTTTTCAGTGGTTTTTTGTGCTGGCATCCCTTGTCCTTCTCACTCCGAAAGAATGCAAAAACCTGATGTAACTTGCTGCTTGAACTAAGTTGCCCTAATAACCACCCCTTTGCTGAAGCTAAACCAGGTCATGATTCCCCAGTGTGATGTTACAGGGACATTTCTTTCCTGCCCTACAGTGAGGTTTTCCTTTCCACCGGTGGCTCCTATTAGGTTTCTGTTATTTCATATGGAGAACAAAAGCAAAGGATCCAGTTGCCTCACTATTCTAAATCAAATGAAAGGACACATAGTACAGGAAAGGATGGGATTTTCTAAGCTGATATGAGCAATTTGCAACTAACAAAACCCCCTTGGGAACACAGCTCTCTGTTCCAGAGAATAACAAAAAGGCAAATAAAAGATAGGGTGGAAGGGACCAAGGATAGCCTTTGACAAGAGACTTACAAAGACATAAAAGATCACTTTAAGCGTGCAGAAATTGGGAACATTTTATAGCTTTTCTATGCCTTGCATAACAATCTAAGTGAGTAGAAGTGCACAATATCAAAATTCACATCTGTAACTCTCTGTCCCCCCAGAAAGACAACAAATGCAAAGACCTCCGGTTACTGCATTTAATGTGCGCTGAGCGGTCTGGCTGTCTGCAAAAGATATCTTTAGCTGGCTAAAACATCACCCCACTTATAAGTTCTTTATTCGTGTTTCTGCAGAACTGCCAGATCACACAGAGAAATTACAAAAAAAAAGAGATCACAGAAGAAGAGGAAGCAGAAGTTTTACTGTAGAGCAAGCTGGGATTTTTTTATATAATCCTGGAAATTCTCCATTGGTTAACATCAAAACCATTTACAAGGAAACAGCTTCAGATTCTGTGATTAAATATTTATTTTGTGCTTAAAATTATCAAGACATCCTTAGCCCAAAGTTTTTATCCTGAAGGACTTCTTATTTTGAAACTTTTTATTTTTGTTAAATAACACTAAAAAAAATCCTCAGTTACAAATCAAGCAATTTGATTAACCATCTGTCTGGGAACAATTTCGGTACTGATTTTTTGGTTTTGAGTTGGTAACACTATAAAATCAAGGAAACTTTTCCAGGGCAAGAAAGGAGGTGTCCAAAATTCTTAGTAGTCTTCTGGGTAATACAACGTGATAGATAGCAAATAATAAAAGCAAAAGTCTGTTGGTCACTCACATTTACGTCTCATGATTTCACAACAGTGTGACACAACTACCTGGCAAATTACAGCAGAGATGCAGGGTACCGTCACTTAGCACGTTGCCATCCATCAGCTGGGCCAGAGTAACTAATATACCTGTGCTGAGGCTGGCAAAACTGTTAGGTAAAACCTGTTCGCTCTGATTTGGGTTCAACATCCTCCATCCCTTTTATATGACATGAAAGTGGTCTGTCACCCAAACAGCTGGTTCTCCCTTCCCTCTGCAGCTTTCTCCCGATCCCTCTCGCGTGCCGGCACTAACACCGGGAGGCTGTTCGGCAGCTCAGACCAAGGAACTGATCTGGCTGAAAACCTCCTTGGCTGAAAAAGTAGTTTGGTTTCCAGATGGACCGGTCCCGTTAGCCGGCATGCTGCAGCGCTGCCGCAGCGTTGTTGCTGGCATGAAGGAGGGCACGGGAAGGCGCATGGGAGAGCTGTACTGCACCTTTGGGCTTATTTGCTGGACGAAAGTGGAACGGCTGCCTTAAACCTCATTGCTGAGGCACCCTGGCTCTTTTAAATTCCGTCAGGTGCTCTTAGCCATAGCTACCTCTGGACTAACCCAGAAGGAATGGTGACATAATATTTACTCTTGCTTTTTATTTGATTAATGTTTTAAATTTCTAATTATTTTAGGGTAACAGAGATAAGAAAAAGGCTAGGAAAAATGTCAACAAAGGAATCATGAAGGACACTATCAGCTGATAATCACTGTTGTTTGTTTTGGCTTTAGGAATGAAAATAGGTAGAGAAAGGAAAGTCTAGTAGAAAGCAAGCATCTTTACTAAGAAATAGCCAAGAAAAAGAAAAAAAAGAGGTAAAGAAAAAAAGATCAGAGACAAACGTTAGAAAAATATGACTCAGCTGGGCCTGTTATTTATATGTTTCTCACATATAAAATACATCTTTGCACTGAGATGAAGAGAAAGATAAGGAATATTCTGTAATCAGGAACAATAAAGAAAATTCACTCCCAGACTTCCTAGGGGTTTGAAATCACTTTCAAGGCCTGTTGTTTCTGGTTATTATAGCTGTCTTCAGTGTCAGGGCAGGCCTGGAGTTTCCACCTTCTGGGATTTGTTGCATGATATGCCTAGGGGCAGGCATTTTAAAGCAATGCGTTTTAGAGTCACTGGTATTCCGCTTGCATCGTGTATTCAGTCTATTTCTATTGTGTACACTCCTTTATTGGAAAAAAGTACATGACCCTATAACAAAGGATAAGAAAATGGTATTTATTGCTTTCCATGCCCACTTTTCCTTTGACCTTGCAGCTGAACAAATAGCTCAGTCAAAGAATGGAATGATTGGATGGATTTTAGCAATCGGTATCATATCGGTCCCTTCTAGTCACTGTCACACTTCGTACAGATCCTCCTGCCTTCTTTCCACACGAAATCTCATCGTTTTGAGGCAAGACGCGTGCAGCACTGGGCTCCCCGGCTGGCGCTCCCTTACCTGGTCCAGAGCCCAACCTCATTTGTTTGTCTGTGAATTAGTCACTTGGAAATCATTTTACGCATAACAGCCAAGGAAGTCTGGTAGTATGACATTATTAGATAGTATGAAATGATGAAGAAGCAAACAGCATCAAAAGAGCCACTCGCAATTCTCTGTGTGAAGCAAAGAGAAAAATAAGCCAAGCCCAAATCCAAACACGTTAAGGTACCTGCTGTTTTTTCAAGAATAACAGATACTTTCACAAATATTAAGGGATAGGTCTTCCAAAGTCTAAATACAGATCCAAACAGCAGGCTTGGATTGACCATTTGCGCAGTAAATTACCAGTGGTGGGAGCTCAGGAAAAGAGCCCCGGGCACACAGTGGACCATGATGAGAAGCCACATTATCTCCAACCTCAGTGCAATGGACTGGTGGCATAATATTCACTTCTACCATGTTTTCATTAAAGTTTCATGTGATCTAATTATTTAACATGTAAAAAAATGTGATAACCAACTGCTGTTCCGCGGGATTTTATGCCTATTAATACCATGTCCTGGTTGGGGGGTATTATTGTCTTTTCTTGCGTCCTTACTGAGTCTTGCCCAATTATATTGTTTTCAACGAAATGGAATAGGCGAATAGTAGCAGTATTATATGAGGCCCCTTTCTGGGCCTTGTAAAGGCATTTGCTGATCTCTTCGGAAGGGAAAGACCTTCCTCTTCACCGTGTTCGCATATTAGCCTGGACAACAATTTCTGTAGGATGGTCTCATCTGCTCCCAGCCCTCTGAGCATCAATCAAATTTGATCAGGGGGCAAGACAACCTGCCCCTGCCATGCGGAGCCTTGTGGGTGCGAGGGACACCCCTCCGCCCCTCAGTGTCGTCACCCTCTCCCCTTTTCCCAGGGCTTCAGGGCATCGCAGCCCCTCTCCCCTTTTCCCAGGGTTTCAAGGCATCTCAGTCCCTCTCCCCTTTTCCCGGGGCGTCAGCGGCGTGCTGCCAGCTCAGCTCTGCATCAGAGCAAGCTGAGCAAAATCCTGACCTGATACTGAGGAACAAAGTCTCAGGGAAGATTGCTTCATCTCTGGCAAAAAATTACAGATGTGGAGGACAACCTGTTCCTCCTGGGTGACCCCTCCCTTCTCAGCAGGATGTGTGAAAATCTCTGCAAGTTCAGCCTTCTTCACCAAGGTTTCGCACAGAAGGAAACAACAGAGGACGATGCCCTTATTTACACGGTTCACAGTTTTTTCCTTAATTTTGCCAGTTGCTCTTCTGTCCTTTTCTGGGCTTTACTGATAATTCTTGGCCAGTTTCCAGCCGCTTTGTGACAAACAGGTACAGCAGGGACTTCAGCAGGGATTGGTCTTTCAATGGCTAGCTAGAAATCTACTTGGGGAAAAAGACTATTAGCAATTTAAAAACATGTATTAAAACCCTGAGAAATCAGAATAGGATTTTCGTCCACATAATTAACATTCCTTTTGATGTTTCAGACCAAGGAAATTAAATTAAGAAATCACACAAGAAGTTTTTCCCGTGTTCTGCAGTCAGCCCTTGTGACTGACTTACTGCAGCAAGTAGTGCATGAAGACTTCAAGGTAGTTTTGGAGCAGTGATTAATAATAATTTGAATGTGATTGAGCTCAGGTAATTCCCTGATTTAAAAAAAAAAGTAAATACATTGCTGTCAGCAGTGTATGGAGTAGCAGATTGACAGGAGCACCAAGACAGCCCATCCACACCTCCTGTCCCTTGACAGCCCTTGTGCAACGTATGGGCCTCTATACTTCCACCTTCCTCCTGTCCTCAGACATCCATTTGACCTTTATGGGGCCAGATTTCTCAAATGACCGAATGCAATACAGATACCCAGTCAATAGGCATGTTTGTTGTGCTTGTTTCATAATCTGAATGGAGGTAGGACATGCGCTCAGACTCACAAAACACCTAAATGTATCCACCAACCAGAACTAATTCACAGTATGAATTAATTAACGAGAAGTAAAAGCTAGAGAAGGGGAAAACCGACATGATTTTTCACCCTTAATTGTATATCGCTCCTCCCTGTTCTAAGAACAGCTCAAAAGGAGTTGCAGGATCTGTGATTTGCATTGCTTGGTCTTGTTTATACATGTTGTTAAACCACTCTCCATGCTGGTTTAGTTACACCCAGTACCGACACCCATTATAAACGCAGGATTTTATGAGGCAGTTTAGGAAGCGCAGAGCCTTATGTACCAGGGCTTGTGCCATAGATAACAGAACAGCTCATATCTCAGTGAACTGCTCACTTCCCTCTTTCTGTTCGTAGATTTTAAGGATTAAAGATGATTGATAATTCAGTCTCATCCTTTGTATCACAGAGGTCAGCGAATTTCAGCCGGGGTTTCCTGCAGCTAGTGCAAATGATAAGCAGCATGTTTTTTCCCTGGAGCACAGTACAGGCAATCTTATTTGAAGACAGAGTAAAGATGGCAGGATGTGACTCTCTCCTCCAGGTTCACAATGAAATACTGTGTTTTATGGTGTGCGAAGCTTGTCCGGCTGGTATTCAAAGTGCATGTAATTGCCTCTCACTGTACTGCTTTGAAGGAGAGGCTGTCAAGTTTTCATGATTATCTGTCCAGCACAATTCACAGACATGAAAGTCGCATATAAATGTATACAGACAGGTATACATACCCACCATGCAAGATTGCTATTCATCTTACCTCTTACTTTCAAAGCGCCAGAAAGGCCAAGAAGTGCTGTACTGGTATATATAGCCTCGTAAACAAAAAAGGATTGCATACAGTAAAATAATGCAGCAGAGAGCTCAAGGGAGTGATGGTTTGATTGTTGGTTTTCCCCCCACCCTGCCATGGAGCCTGTAAGTCTGAAAACCAAACACGTGTGGGAATCAAACAGATTTCCTATATGCATGGTAATTCTGCAAGAGCTTGTCTAACGGCAGTCCTGCCCTAAGTGCTAACCAGTGTATTTTCAGGATCTCAGTAGCATGTGATCTGTTTAAACTGTGGGGTGATCAGCTAATGACGAATTGGCCACTTTTTTATGGCACTTGAGAAAATTGTAGCAACCCTCACAGCCTTTCAGGTCCCTCCACCACAGAACCGCAGCACTGCAAGCCAATGTGCTCTGTTGCTGAAGGTAGCAATAAGCTTAGGCAGCTTAGCCCAGTCAAAGTAATGAAATTACATGTCGCAGTTCAGTTCACCGTGGTCAGTGCCCTCAAGCCTCCACTTGTAGAATAATTTTCCTGAAAGCAACTGTTCTCAAAGCCTGGTAATACCAGCTCTCGCCTCCTGCTAGTCTTTGTAGAAATAAACCCCTCATTTTCCTTTTTCATTAAATAAAGTATCTCACAAAGCCAAAATGTCAATGCTTTAATGGTATTAGAAAGAAAAAACAGTAAGTTTGGCTCTAACCTTGCAGACAAAAATACCAATCAGACTTGAGAGTGCAGAATAAAAAGGAAGGAGCACTGGTAACTCTTTAGGCATGAAGCTATCATAGGCACTCAGTCACTCGCTGAACTCTGACACAAATGCATCTTCCCTAATGAAAATATTATCACTCTCGGTAGCTGTTTCATTGCTAGCCGTGCTGGCTATCTCCTGGCACACAAAATACAGTGAGTTCCTCCCGGAGGAGAAACCTCCCTGAACATTCGTGTGTATGAGACTACCGAGTGTTTGGTGGCAATGCAAGCGCTGCTCCTGGCTCTCTCCCCTGAAATCAGCTGTTCATTCCCAGTCTCTCCCACGCACCACACGTAGGTGCCTGCTTTTTGCAGGTTTGGGGTTTTTTGAAGCCGGGGCATCTCGCAGCAAGGCTTCTAGAGCGGTCTCCCCCCCCCGGGAGCTAGCGGTGGGCAGGCGAGGGGAACAGGAACACCTTCAGGCAGTATTGCCAGCAAATGCTCTGTATCACGAAATGACAGCCCAAGTAATTATACTTTTGTCAGCACTTCCCTTGATTTCATGGATTAGTACAAGGAAGACAGGCCATACTAGAAAGATCAAGGGCTGTGATGACTAAGGAGTTAATTAGGGAGGTCTGAAGCTCTCAGTACCTTCCTGGCTCTTGCCAGACCTACTGCTGCTGCAGGGATGTGAGCAGGGCCCTACGGAGAAGGCCAGAAGGTGAAGCTGGGTGTGAAACCAGTGCCCTGCTGATGTTGTGGAATTCAGGGCCCAGGAAAGCTGCTCCCTGAGGAGCTTCTCGGAAAGTCAAAGTCTGCTCCTGTGAGACTATGTTCCTCTGGCAGCCCTCCTGCTTCACCCTGCCGACTCAGCCCTCCTGTTTATGCATTCCTGGGTGCCTTTAGCCTGCTCTGCAAGGGCTTGGGTGGCTTCTTATCAAACTGATTTCCCATCTTTCAGAAGTTGTTATTCATTAGTAATGCAGAAAAGTTTCCCATGCACTACAGCCTTGTAAATGGAATTGGCGCTGACAGCAGTAAATGCCTTATAATGTTCCCTTCCCAGGAAGCTGGTGTGTCGCCCCACTGCCAGTTTTCAGAAACATTTTCATTTCTCAAGTGAAATGTTGTAGTAGGAAGATGCAGACTGAGCTCAGAAATCAATGCGGGCTGATAACTGTGCTGCTCCTTTGGGAACTTGTTGGTATGAACCAGCACGATGATAAATTGGGGCAAATGATGTGTGATCAGGTTTTGTAGAAAGCAGTTAAGTTACCATATTACTTACTATTTATGCAGGACCATAAAATGGTAAGAATTACTTGTCCCCGCATAGGGTATTTTGGTATAACTTAATTGTCCTCAGCACGCATATGTGTACAATTACTGCTTGAACCAGAATTAACATTACAGAAATCTCTGTTTATTGCTAGGCCTGTTGTGGTGGAGTCTAAAATATTTGCTCTCCTAGTTTATTTATAAACATTCTTGATCTTTTTGCTCAAAGGGGATAAAGTTCTTACTTAAATGGTTATGCATTACTCCATCTTCATTTACTTTACACAATGTCAGGCTTCCACCCTACATGTGCACTGCAAACATATAGCAACGGCCAGCCTGACTCCTCCGTCCCCACTGGGTTAACTACGCAAATTGCTCGTAAGTGGTAAGCAGCCAAAAAGCGCTTTAACCCTTGCAGAGGGGGTCCATAACATCGTTCCTTATGAATGAATATGATTATTCATTAATAAATAATGGTACTTTTAAATTGTTACATGCTTAACGAGTCTAGTGTCAGTTACAGAGGACGAAAATGGTTTTTACATGAAGCTTAGACTGTTAAAGAAGGAGGCACAGAAGAAAATACTGCTCTTGGCTTTGCCATTTTCACAAAGGAAGGATGTGGCAAAAAGTAGCTTTTCCTGCCATTTAAAAAGTATAACATTTTGGTTTTGGGGGTTTTCTT
Source organism: Fulmarus glacialis (assembly GCF_000690835.1). NCBI lineage: Eukaryota > Metazoa > Chordata > Aves > Procellariiformes > Procellariidae > Fulmarus > Fulmarus glacialis. Next base: position 13,428 of record NW_009215659.1, read on the forward strand.
TTTGGAACAACGGTTCAACATAGAAACTTTGAATTTCCAGAGAGATGCTCTGTCAGCCTGGTGAAGTGCCCTTTCATTTGTGAAACGCATTTCCTTTTCAGCCAAAATGAGAAAGAAACATCTCCAGCTGTGCACTGCGTTGTGCTGTTGTTGGTCTGGCTGCCATGCAAAGGTGTATGTAGTTTGTGGAGAAGGGTAGGAAGATTTCCTTTTTCCCTCCAAGAACTTAATCTCTGCAAGAGGTCAAGCTGCAGGGACAAATGAGATTTGTGGCACTTCCAGCAGGTGGATTGTCCAGAAAGCCCCTCAGAATTCCTTTTGTGAACTTCTGCGCTGTCTGAAGGTTGGCGCTTCTGCTTTTTTTCCAAAATATCTTTTGTTAAATTTGTTATTTTCTGAATTTTGGTGCTTCTGGTTCTGGTCTTGGCCACTTTCCAAAAAGGCAGCGTGGAAACACAGATGTGCTACCTGGTAGTGACAGGGATTACCACCTGCCTGGCTCTTGTTAGACCTCCTGCTGGTTGCTGCTGGAATAATCGGGTGAAACTGAAAGTCTGAATTTTAATGAAGCTTTTAGACTAGACAACGATATGAGGGATCCGATGGCTAAAAATCTTCCCGCGGCTATGGCTTGCGTAAGCATCGGAGTTTACCTTTCAGCTATAAAAGAGGAGAATAGGAGAGGAGAGGCTGGCAACGGTGCCATCCTCCCCCTTTTAGGAGGGCACTGGCACGCACATGGAGCTGCCGGCTTGCATGTGAAAAGGCAGTCTGCCCTAGCACTTTAGGCTAATGGTTATGCATGTTCTGCACCAAACTCTTCCCTTTGAAATTAGGCACCAGTTTACCCAAATTTTCAGGCACGGCCCGAACTCCCAGAGCACGTCGCAGTGGAGGAGGGGATGTCGCCCCGCCTGCAGCCCGCGGGCAGGTCGGGGCAAGCTCTCCTCTCTCCCCGGCCGCCGCCTTCCCCGCTGCCCCG
>NW_009215660.1:0-247 GCF_000690835.1 Fulmarus glacialis
CGGGGGTGGGAGAGGGGGGAGCCCCCGGCTAATGTGATGAGAGGGGGATGAATCTGTAAGCTGTTAAGCCACCGCAAAGCCCCTCGTGTTCTGGCCCCGTTATCGCCAACTTCTGCTCACATCTGCTCCCAGGGTTATTTTTAACCGGGTATTAAGGACTTCTGCATCTTTAAGCAGGCGGAGGGGGGGGCTCCGCTTGTTCCCCCCCCAAGCAGGAGCCGCGTTTTTGTGGCTGCAGAAGCGGCTG
>NW_009215660.1:261-2038 GCF_000690835.1 Fulmarus glacialis
TGCAGAGGTGCCTGTGAGACACTAACACCAGCCCCCCGGGCTTCCCCTCCCCTCCGCACCCAGCCATCAGCTTTGCAGAGGGTCCCAGCACTGGTCCCAGCAAGCTGGTGGCACTGGGGAAAGGTCGGAGGGGAAACCAGGCAGGAGCCTTGCACAGAGGGATGCTGCCAGGGATATAAAAAATAAAGAGATATTTATTAGCGTTGAGTAAAGTGCAACCTCAGCGTAGTTTTACACTCGGAAACCGTGTAAACGGGAGGAGAAAAGGACCTGGCAGGCGAGGGGAGAAGAGGTCCCGAGCAAGGCTGTGCTAAAAGGATATAAAAACTGTACAAAGGCCTTTAAAAACAAAAAAAAGAAACAACATCAGATAACTTATTTACAGTTCAAACTGATTACAGGAGGCTGAAGGCTCACGAGCTTCTGCAGGCTGAGAGAGCAAGAAAAGGGGCTGAGACGAGACCCAGGCCCCGAGCTGGCCTTTCAGCGGGGTTACGGGCTGCAGGGCAGCGTTGATTGGGATTATCCTCCGGCACCAAGTTCTGCTTTGGGGTGGGAGTTGTGGTGGGGTGAAGCCTCGGTGCTGCAGCCTGGCCCCTGCTCCCACCCGGCTGGGACAGGGATTCATCGTGATTTCCAGTGATTGGAAAAGGGCAAAGTCAGGGAAGATTTAAGGAATGAGATTGGGCCTTTACCTGGATGTTTCTGCTAAAATCAGCAGGGAATAAACACAACCGATAAGTCTTCAGCGATACCACGGAGCTGCCGAGGTGCGTGGGGCTGCGTTGCTGCTGGCTGTGCCAGCCGGGCTGGGGTTTACGGGACCGCTCCTGCGCTGGTGGCCTCTCCTGGAGCCACGGGCCGGCAACCAGCACGTCGTTAACGGCAGAGAGACTCTGCGCAGGTCTGCGTCAAGAAGGGAATCCCACCACTGGAGACCCCAGCGCCACGCAGCTTTCCGTGCCACTGCCTCGGCAACTCCAGAAGAGGTCTGCTCCACCTCGGGAACTCCAGAAGAGGTCTGCTCCATTTACAATTCCAGTGTTTTTCCTGCCGGTGCCTTAAACTCCCCGGGGAGACCCGCGCTGAACTGCGTTCTTCCAACTTATGACCTACAAGCAAAGACTCTGGAGACAAAACGTAGCTGCAGCCCCACTGTGGACACGTGAGCCAGCAGAGTCCAGCCCCTCTCCCACCTCGGAGCCATTTCTGATTCCCAAAAGGCACAATTTACAATTCCAGTGTTTTTCCTGCCGGTGCCTTAAACTCCCCGGGGAGACCCGCGCTGAACTGCGTTCTTCCAACTTATGACCTACAAGCAAAGACTCTGGAGACAAAACGTAGCTGCAGCCCCACTGTGGACACGTGAGCCAGCAGAGTCCAGCCCCTCTCCCACCTCGGAGCCATTTCTGATTCCCAAAAGGCACAACGGGACATGCTCCTCATGGCACTAAAAACTGCCAGGAGCAGCGCCCGCAGGGAACGCGTTTCAGACCAGCAGCCCAGCTCACCCCCACTTCAGGCTGGAAGAGCTCCCCGGGTCTGAAACAGGCCCCAGGGAACGCTGCCCTGCCAGCACCGGCGGCAAAGCTACAGCCCAGCTGGATCCTTCCTCCTATCAAGAAACCCTTTCCCGGGCTGAGATCTTCTGCAGGAGGCCCTGAGCCACGCTCCGTCTCCTGCGGGGACACTGCACAACGAGCTGCTTCCTTGTCTGCGCTGTCACCCTCCTGGCACTCAAGGCTATGTATTGGGTTTGCGTGGCAAGGTTCTGGTA
>NW_009215661.1:0-6713 GCF_000690835.1 Fulmarus glacialis
GCACGCCCACCTTCACACCCCTGCCGGGACCCTCACCCCCGTGCACCCATCCTTGGTGGTTCCACGCACGCCGTCCCCTCCAGAAAGTCTTTGATGGAGATGCTACCCTCCCCCGCTCACTCGCAGGCAGCCATCAGACAAGCTCCTCCAAAAAAGCCCTCTACAGAAAGACACCACTTCCCACACAAAGGGAGGTTTTTGTACAAAGAGGATCCACGCGCACACACGGATTTCCCCCCGCTCCGCGTTCGTCGTATGGAGACTATTCATGACATCTCACACAAATTTCCCGGAGACCTTTTATACGAACACGTTCCACCTCCACATTCACCCATCCTTGCTGTCACACACGGCAGGTGGCTTTCCACGCAGACCACCCACCCCATGCCCTGCGGAGAGCCACCCCACACCCACGCTGGCCAACACTTGTTCCCCACCTCGGGGTCATCCCCTATGCAGAGACGTCCCACCGCAGCAGAAGGACAAAGCTCCCCTTCCAGCACAACCTTCAGCCGAACAGACCACGTCCCTCAGGTTACGGCACGGTTGGGTACGCTACAATTGCCCACTGCCGCCATGCAATGACACCAGCAAGGATGTCATCTACCCAAGCTGGTTTTAACGGAGGGACGGGCTGTCCTCGCACACCCCGAGGACACTCCTGCACAGGCAGGTCTCCTCACGCACCATGTCACAGCACATGGTAACATCACGTTCAGCCCCACGAGGCAAAACATCTTCCCATGCGGCTTTCCGGGCCCTGCAAGGACGCTTCCCACACGAGCATGTCTCTGTCACTCCTGCCTGCCTGCATCCGTCTCCTGTCTCCATCGTATTCATCCTCGTTAATATCCACTGGATTAAATTGGACGAAAATACAGAGAGTGAACATTATGCTGTTCCCCCCCCCGCCTTTTTTTTTTTTTTTTTTTATCAACAACCTTCCTCCTCTGTGAAAGGGCCATCCAGAAACAAAAAATGACCGAACAATAAGTTTCTGAAGCCTCCCCGTCCCTTTCTCCGTCCTGCCTTCTCCCATGCTCTCTCCTCATGTCCTCCAGAGAGATCAGGCTTACATTCACTGGTGTTACTGAAACTGATTAACCTACAGCTTTCCTGTAGCAACCCCTCTCAACCCACCCCTCTCAAAAAACAATTCAAGCTTTGAGTCTAGAGGGACTCAATGATTCAGCGGTCTAAAGCAATTTTAACACTCCCTATTTTCCCTTTCCTAGTAACAATCTTACTGACAGATGAACAATTTCCCTGGTGATAAAATCACTACAATGGCTATTTAGTTTCCAGGATTATGATGATTCTTTGCTTGATTAATATTGCAATAAGAAAAGCTTGCCAAGTATCTGCCTTGGCCCTTTATAGTCATTTAAAGGTCAAATTTTGTCCTTATGTATTCACATTCAACTACTACTAAAGGGAGAGCCCTAAAAATCTAACACTGCACAGACTGTGCATTTATGATTTATATACCAGAGGCTCAGAAAATTAGACAGAAGCAAGAGGACTTATGTCCTAAGGGCGATGACGGATTTGGCCATAAGGTTTTTGCCAGAGGAAAAATATCATTGACGACTGCAATCTCAATTGTGTATTTAGAAGTAGACAAATCTAAATTAAATGCATGAGCAGCCATCTATTTTTTGATAGAAAGAATCGTTTGTGAGAGTCGGATAATAAGAAGCAGTTGTACTAAAGCCAAGGTCCTCTAAGGTATATATACCCTTAGCACGCACTAATTTCAATGGCCGTGATGCTAAACTGCATGATTCAATACACCGTATTAAGCGATGGGTTGTCGCACTGAATAGTGATTTCAGACATTAATTCTTTGAGAAATCTTAGGAGCATGTTGCAATAAAAAGACATATACAAACTGTTAAAGTGTGGGAGACAGCTAGAACATCCTAAAATATGCTAAGGCTACAGTCGCAGAAGAAAAAAAAATGCAATCCCCCCCGCTCCCAGCCCCATGAAGAGAAATGAGAGAAATGCCATAAAAGCAGAGTGATCTCCCAGTTGCTAGCACAGAAAGAGGTAGGGAGAACTGGATGTATATCTTAACACGTACAGAACATCATCGGAAAGGAGCTGCAAAGAAAAGGTGGATCCAATAACGTGCGAGGCGAAATGAGGAATGGTGAACAAGTTTCAGAATCAATTTACCCACCACCACAAAGAGATATTGACAATTAGAAATAATGAAGACTTGCCAATACAGTTGTTGATACAAAAAAATCAGGTAAGGGAATACTTGCAAAAATTTAATATACAAATCATCAGGTCTGGATGACATGCATCTGAGGGTCTTCAGGGAATCAGTTAATGAACTTGCTGAACTACTGGCAATTATTTCTGAGAATTCATGCACAATCAGGTAGGCACCAGAGAACTGGGGTGGGGGTGGGAAAAAAAACAATGCTAATTTGAGAAAAGGAGGATTAAATGAAAATATCGCATGTAAGATTTATCTTTGAATATTAGTAAAGTAAGAGATCAACGTTAAAAAAAACCGCAAGTGCCTTCAGGGCAACAGGAGCCTTGGAACAGAACAGGCTCAGATTTGACAAGAACAGATAAAACCTAAACTTGACCACTTTATTGAATCACAAAAATCAGCAGGCGAGAGATTTATCCATTGCCGTGTCTTTCCGCATAGGTCAATCTGCCAACTCGGGGGCGGTGGGGACCTGGGGAGTCACTTACAACGGATTATGACCTTCACCGCTCTAACGGGCTGCGGTCGCCCCTACCTCTTGTTTGCAAACGAGTCGCTTTACTCCAGCCGAGGAGACCTCACAACACTTGAGATTAGTGGTAACGCAGCTCCCAGCCCTGCGGTGCCGTGCCTGCGCCGGCTCCAGCTGCCCGCAGCGCGTCCGCCAGCACCCACAGCGCACGTTGGCATCTCCGCAGGCTGGGTCCAGGCTCAGCATCTCATCCCAGCTCATCCCATCACCGCTCCTCGCCGGGACGCGGTTTGGGACCCTGCTCTCCGCAACTGCTACCGCAAATCTGGAACAGCATCAGGGTTCACCAGGCTCGCCACATTTCAGCTGAAGAAAGGCATAACTCTGCCTCTACGAGACAACGCACGGTATCTCAGACTGTCTTGGAAACGGGTGCCGGTGCACTTCTTGGGAAGCGGCTAGGGACTTGAGAAGACAAATAATAAGTAACGATACGGGGTTGAAAATATACCTATGAAATCCCAGAGGGATTGGTATTAGGGCTCAAGTCTTTTAAACATGGTTATTAGTGATCTGAAAGAATAATGAGAGTGCTTATTAGTTAATTAGATTAATTAGCAGATGATATATTGAATAGGAGATAAAGCAAACACAAGAAGGGACAGAGAAATAATAATAAAAAAAGGGCAGCCTAAATGGGTAGGAAAAATAAGGGGAAAAGCGAAAAATGTAACTGGGATTGGTGCCTGCAGGGGTGGCGATGCAACCCGACCGGGCGAACGGTCCCCGCGGCCATTTGCACGCACGTGTGCCAACGCGTTTTCGCCGCCTCCCCTTTCCACTTCCACTCAGGAAAAGCCGCTCACCACCCAGCGAGGCCGACGAACTCCTCCGTCTGAAACCACAGCGCCCGGGGAGGGAAGGAGCTCTGCGATCCCCGTAATTCACTCTCGCAGAGCCATTACCGGCTGCGCGGGACAAAGGTGCCCTCCTACGGCGCCTGCCCACCGCGCCGGACAAAAGCCTCCTCCCGCGGTGCTCAGAGGATGCGCGGCACAATGGTGGCCCCCCGCCGCGTTTACAAGATGTGTGGGACAAAGGTTTCCCATGCTGCAGAGGAGTTGAGAGCGAGCTCCATACGCGCCTCCGCGCGGGAATATTTCTGCAGAGAGAAGTTTCCAGGTTGAAAAGTTTCTCCGCAGATGTTAGCCACGGGGTCTGCTCTCGTCTCTTAATAGCGTGGGCTTCAAAATGAATTAAGGGTGCTCCGCGCCTCGGGGTTTAGTCCCCACCGGGATGGAGAGCGTTGCTGCTCTTCACCAACCAAGAGCAATTGATTTCAGCGGGAGTGAGCTCTGTCCCCATGGTCGCGGTCCACGCCGAGGCCCTGCCACGCTGCAAAACGTTAATGCCAGTTTTGGGAAGGACGTTGGCTTTGCAATCTTGTCCCCAAACACTGGCAGCGGTTGCTTTAACATTTATGATTTAAGCTACACCAACATAAAAGGCCCTAAGGCTCATCAAAACTTGATTTGAATGGTTCAAAGGGTGAAATGCAGCCTTTTGTGGGGCATTTGCATGAACAGAGGCACTTTAAAACTTACTAAACGTGTTTTATCATTATTTCCATAACTCTGAGAAGCAACACAATTCATTCTTCCTTTACAAATAAATGAACAAATGAGCCAACCCCTTCTGACCTGGGAACGTGAGTGCGATACGCCTTTCAGAAAGGATTTTTCCTCCTGAAAGTTATGAATCAATGGAAATTTCTTTCTCATGTTACCTACACACACATATACATTAAAGTCTTCATATAAGACTTGTAATTCTGTAATTTTGTAACTCTGCAGTAGCATAATGGTATGTTCAAATCTGCATTTATGTGTGAGAAAAACATACTTCCTGCCTCTGCTGCATCCATCTTTCTGGATGCTATTAAATGACTTCTGTATCACACAGTTATTTCTGAACAGGAGTTTAACTTTTTTTTACCTTTGAGTGCATCAGATGTTATCAAGAATGACAACTATTTTTAATTCATAAGGTTTCTCCATTTACGATTCCTGGATCCTATGGATCTGCGCAGGAAGAAATTATTGTGTCTGTTGTGACTACTTTGCTCTGCTGATGTAAGCCTCCAGCTCTCAAACCCCAAAACAGAAGGAGCTCTCAGAGCTTCATCAGTAAAGCCAAGGAAAAAGGAGATTAAAAAAATATACCTCTCTTAAAATCACTAAACACTTCTGACAGGGAGGATGAGCGCTTCAGGAAAAATTGGGAAGCAGTCCATTAACTCAACAGCTTTGAGAACCAATGACCTTAGGAGCTTCTGCATATGCACTTCCAGAGATTGCAATGGTAAAGAAAGGTTAAAAGCTTAGGCGAAATTAAGAGACAAGCCATACACCAATTAATGAAATGGAAGAAGTGATTTCTGAGGGGACATTATAAAAAAAAAAAAAAAAATCCCAAACCTTGGTGTGTTTAGTTTGGCTAAGAAGTAATAGTTTGTGGAATCATGGGCATGATAATAATCTAAAAGCAACTGCGTAGGGAAATGAATTCTTTGGACGAGCCAAGAGGGAAGAACCACAGAAATCTGAAGAAATGAAATAAAGCTTATAAAGGGGGCTTAAACACACAGTAAGCTGGTTTAAATGCAATATTCATCCAAGGAAAATTATGGGAACCTTTGTGGTAATGCTAGAGAACAGACTACACATACTAAAGACATTTTATACTTAGTTATTATCTCCTGTGACACAGACCAGTGTTTATTTTTGTTGGACATTTATTATCTCTAATATCTTTAGCCGGACGATGGAAACAGAGCAACAAGCATCCTGCCAACCCAGAACAAAGATTACCTCTGAACTCCCATACTTGCAATCAGCTTTTTTCCACCCCTTGTTTACAACACACAAACTACTCACAAGAAGCAAGTAGTTTAAAAAGGTAACAAAATACTTCATAAATTCCTCTTGCCCCGCGAGCAACAGATGCAAAGATTCATGCAAAAGCTCAGTGCAAGCAAGGTTTGCAAAGCAGGAAAGAGACAGGAGGCTAACACAGCTGTCATTTTTCACTACTCTTCATTAAAAATTAAGGGCAGTCCCATGAGCACAGGTCATTTGTTTGCTGCTCTGCGCGCTAACTGCCCAAATAACTGAAAGTTATAAGGTCATTCCCTCCTGAGCACAGGCTACCAGAAGGCAGGTCATTTTTTGGGTCACCAAAAGTCAAGTCATTTTCTTTTGAGTATACATTAAAAAAGGAAAAAAAAAAAAGATATCAAACAGCTATAGGGCCTTTCCAGTAGGAACCAGGCAGTGCCCTACATCCAGGACAGAACTGCTGTTAATACCAATGCAAACAGTCATAGTAATACAAATTGCACACAACTGCATTAAAAAAAGGAAGGAATCACAAACAGTTAAAAACACAGGCTGATTAAACAGAGACAGAAGAGTTACAGGATCTCAGGCTGCTGCTCCGGGGTGACCAGTCCTGAAAAGCAAATGTGTCCTTGGGTCCAAAATTTCACAAAAAGTCTTTTGCACAAACGGGCAGGAGCGGGGGCAAACCCACGTAGATCTGTTCTTATCTGTGCAACGAACACCATGATTCTGGCTGGCCGTGAGCAGAAAAGACCAGATGCTGGGGCCGAATCCAGACCCTTGGAATAGTGGGAGAGCTGGGGGGTCCCCGGGGTGGCACCGTTTGCATGGACACCTCTCTGAGGTGCCACCCCTCCCAGCCCCGCTTTTGGAAGGGGAAAGGGAGAGACTCGGCCACCCGTCAAAGGACAAGGGCGGTGGGCAGGCAGGAGAGCTGCCACCAGCCAGCTGAGGCTAAAACAGCCCAAATTTGCACCGGGACCCTGGCTGTCCCCAGGCAACCGCGAGGATGAAGATGCACAAACGCAGCCTTCACCCCAGCATCGTTCGAGGACCGCCAAGCAAAAGGAAGCCACCACGGCGAACAAGCCCCCCAAAATTCGTGCCA
>NW_009215661.1:6781-7171 GCF_000690835.1 Fulmarus glacialis
GCGAGAGGCAGCAAGGAGAACAGCCAGCCGGTGGGACACTAGCTAAGCCCACCTCAGGCTTCCCAGGCGTGCGGTTTGAGGGGAGAGGATGCTGACTTTGGGGCTGCGCTACAGGGAAAGCCGCTGAATGCACGCTCCCGGTGAGATGCCACGGGGTGCTCGGGGGATGATCTGCTCCTCCGTCAGCGTTACAGCATCCCACCCGCCGGCTGAATCAGACCTGCAGTGCGTTACGGAACGACACTCTCGCAGGCAGCAATTCCAAACGCAGGGAATGTTTGCAGGAGAGCAAGCCATGTCCTTGAAGAAGGGGTCCAGTATAGACTCCTTTTAGATTTTAAAACTCATGTTAAAATGGTGTAGCATGCAGAGAGAAGTACGGAGGGGTTG
>NW_009215661.1:7271-9465 GCF_000690835.1 Fulmarus glacialis
ATCCCTATCTCCATATAATCTTTGTATATATATATCTATATTTATATTATCTATATCTACACCTCTATCTATCTATCTATCTATCTTTCTATTCATATCTATAACTACACCTTTACCCGTATTTAAAGACAAATATAAAAATTCTTTACCTATCAAATGAGAGATGGGATACTCAGGTTCATCTTACGAAGATGTTTTTGGGGTAAGAACATACCTATGGAAGGTGCAGGATGTCCCCACTGGAAGTTAAGAATAGGTTAGACGACCATCTCTTGGGAATATTATGGGTAGAGCTGACTTCGCCCTGGGGAATGTGGACAAATCAGGTAACTCCTTGAGTTTCTTTCTATCCAGCCCTGTCTTTTAATAGTCTGTTTATTGGCTTTATTTAGGCAACATGTAAAGTTGATTGTATTCACAGATTATGTCATAGTACCTCTGAAGCATTTGAATAATATACATTAGTGAGCTAACTAAATTTTTTAAATGGAGATGCATTTTTTGCTATCATGAATTAGAAAAAAAAACTTTATAAAATTGCACCCAAGAGCACAAATAAAGTATTTAGCATTTGAAAACCCTCATTTTCTCAACCAGGAGAAAGGAAAATTATCTTTTAAATAAAGGAAGTTTTGACCTGCTCAAAACCTGACACTTCCCAAGAGAACATACATCTACGTGGCTTCTTGGGCGAGACCGCTAAAACCCAAGTATTTTAAGCCTCAAAGCTTCCACAGGTTATAAACCTGAAAAATACTAATTTACATGACAGATCTTAACATGCTACAGCATCATACAAGCAGTCAGTTACCTCTCTCTCTTCCCAGTGCTTTGCAAGGGCACGTTTAGTGGCGTTTTCTAAGGGAGAAGTCATCATCACCGTGCTTTTGCAGACCAGGAGGCTCAGCCGAGACCGGTGGCAGCACCAGGAACGGACTCGAGCAACGCCGAGCCCGAAGCTGGAGCTCTGCTCACCCAGCAACGCTGCCGACGTCACGGAGCACACAGCGTTTAAAAAATGTATTTAAACACATCTAAAACGTACCACAGCAATACCTGCGAGTTGATTCAATTCGAAGTACCGAAGGTGGATATTTAAATCTGAGTTTATTGCAAAATCCCACAGCTTTTCCGTGTTTATAGGGCAGAGACCTGAAGCGTAGCCCTCGCTGGCACGCTCTGCGAACTGGGGAGAGCGCTGCTTATGCAAGTAGTTTCATTGACGATGGCAGGACTGGATGTGTGAAAGGACCGGGCGTTTAGAAAATAGCTACTCTCCGTGATGGTGTTTTATGATTATTTGTTCCTCAATAGTAATTGTGCCATCAAACATCCGGATGGAGAATTAATTATTGGAAATAATTCAGAAAACGCTGATGTCAGCTGACTTCAGTGAAGAGTATCACAGATTTGTAAAACCCACCAAGCAAATGAAATTATGTAAATCACCCGCGGAACAGCTGTACCAGCAGCGCGAGCACGAACCGACCCGGCTTCGGCGCTTCCCAAAACCACAACAGCCAAGGCAATGCCGTGGGAATGGCAGTGCCTGCACCCAGAGCAGCTAGGAAGGGCACGGACGCTTTAAAATCCCGCGTTATGTGACAGTAGAGACACCCCTTCTAATAAAGATGGAAAAAGGCCCTTAATCACTAGCAGGATAAGCACAGATTTGCAATTGCAATAAAGCAATTTTGAAGTAAAGCAGCTGAATATAATTTTCTCCCCTTTCACAGCAGGAGCGGAGCTCGGAGACCGGCGTGGATGCCGACACAGGCAGTCGTGGAAGTAAAGAAGGTCTTTCCAGGGACAGGAACGAGTCCGTGTCCAAGGAACAAACTGCAGTGGGAACGCTCACGGGACGTGCAGCACTGCAGCAAACGCCCAGTGTTTTTATGATTTCAGCAACAATCTGAATTCATACATCATAAGCCTTTAGTGAATAAATTAACTCCCCCCCCCGCCCCGAGTGGAAAATGTTTATAATCTTCTGCATAAGGACATTTCAAAGGGATTTTTTTTTTCCTCCTGATATTTCTGCTTGGATTATAGTGTCCTGTTGTATCTGCGTAGGCAAAGCATTACACTCCACACAAGCCCAGAGTATTTTCACAGGTACAGGAATGGTATTGACTAACCCATCTGTTTCATCTTATGACTATTGCCTTTGGCTGGCCCCAACCCAACCCAACCC
>NW_009215661.1:9496-28871 GCF_000690835.1 Fulmarus glacialis
CCCACCCCAACCCAACCCACCCCAACCCAACCCAACCCAACCCCTCCAACTTGCCATTGGCACCATTCATCTTCTGCCTGGTTCTCTGGTGCACAGCATCCCTGGAAGGGCAATTTCCCCTGATTTTCCTTCAGAGGCTAATTTTGTGACGGCTAAAAGGAAGAAAAACCCAAGAAGCCAGGCGCTGCCTCTGCAATGCCTGGGGGAAACCTAAGCAAAACTCATCTGCACCTGGTCCTCTCCTCCTGACGGTTGCTGCTGCAGCACGGTGTAAACGGGGTGAGCAAAGGGAGGGCTGAGACGGGGCCGTCCACCCGCTTTCCTGCTCCCACCGGACACCAGCTGCCGAAAAGGAATGACGAGTGATGCTGAAAATCCCGATTCAGCTGCTCGCCACCCCCCAGGTGTCTAAGCTCCACAGACACCTCAGCTCCTGACCCTAAAGCTTACGCCTGATTACAGCGTCGCTTCTGTACATGCTCATCAACACCTCGGGCTTGACAGGGCAAATACTTTCACGGGTCTCAGGCAGACAGAGAGGCCCCCCAACCCCATAGTGCTGAGTAGGTGCCCAAGCCTCAAGAGGAGGAATGCCCTCTTCACTCCTTCCTGAGGCTTCATTTCCCCAAATCTCTTCCCACTCCTTGCCTGTTTTTCTTCCATCTGGGACTTCTATTTCTCCAGGACACCTACTTCTCCAGGACACCTACTTCTCCAGGACATCTACTTTTGAACGCCTCTCCCACAACCCGCCCACCTTGCAGCTCTTCTTGAACTCTCGCCCACCACCTGGCCCTGATCCTGTTGCGTCTCATCCACCCACCGACCCCAGCTCTCCTGTCCTCATGGCCCACCAATTTCTGCCTTCTCCTGACTTTTCTTCAACCCTGTTTCACCCAGACCTCCTCCACCTCATTGCTACTGCGTCCATCCAGTCTCTCCTCACCAACACCTTGGTTTTCCAGTTGCTGGCAGTAGCCCACCAAACGCATCTTCCCTCTCCACATTTTTATTCTTTGTTACCAGGAAAAGAAAATCCCAGATCTGGCTTTGGCAGGTCTTTAAAAAAGCTGGAGACAGGCTGCACCTACCACCTGGGTGTGGTGGTGAGGGCAGAAAAAGAGGACACATCCGTGAAAATGCAGCAGCCCTACCCTGAATGATAAGAGAAATGAGGAGTTGATCTTCTAGGTGAGAATGGGGGTTTCATGGGAAATTCACTACATTTCTTAGTGACTTAATGGAAAGGAAACACGCCTGAGTTTGTAAAATGCCACGAAAGATGGAGCTGGGCCACCAGAATACAAACACCAAGTAACAAATGGAGTTAAAAAGTTTTGGGAGTCACTGACAGACTCTGTTCATTTTGATAAAATTTGAATTCTATCAAGTAAGTATAACAAATTTGCTGGAAAAAAATGTAAAAAAATGTGCGAATTTGAGGTGTGAATAACCCTTGTGCACTTGCAATAAGTCATTTATGGCTAACCCAGACCAAACACATTTTTCTCATTTGCATTTCTTCAGCTGCTGTGTACGTATGTACACAAATACATATTTACACACACATATACACCCTGTACACCTAAGACCTATACGACCCACTTACAGAAGTCTGCATAGCTGTATTAGTGAGAAAGATGGCAAGAACACAGTGCTGTTTCACCAGTGAATTTACACCGATATCGTGAGCGTTAACCTTCTTTTATTAGCGTGACCTTTGCCGGCCGTTGCTAATGAACGTTCCTGAAGAAGGCAGGTGATTGAACCCCGACTGCAGGATTTTATGGACAACGATCACTGTTGTGGGTCAAGTACACCTGTGCTGCAATCATAAAGTTAATAACCACAACAACAACAGCTTTACATGCGGCTGTCTCAGAAGAATGCCATTTCTGTAACTCACAGCCTTTGGAGACGCTATTTATAATTTATACCCAATCTGAAGCGCAAAGATTTTTTCTCTCCTGCAAGTCACGGTAATCAATACAGGTCCGTACCTATTACAGCCCAATGAGTGGAGTGTGCGGCAAGGATCAGCTGTCCTGGGCAAATGCCGTGGCTCATAAACATGGCTTTGCCAAAGAGCGGCCGTTCCCAGCATCTATGCTGGGATAAAGGGGGAAATAATTCTTTGTGAGGGTGCCATCCCAGCTGCTTAGTGTCGCAAACTAAATTAATTGCATATTTGCCTCAGAACTAGTCAGAAACTTGAGTTTTTTTGGCGCGTCGCACGGATTTCAGGCTTCTGCACCCTAATTCATAACACACCAAGACTTGACGCAGGGTACTCTGGAGCTCCCATATCATGGAAACCGGCAATTTAAGACTAAACACTAATTCGCAAAGGCTTTGCAGATGTGAATTACACTAAATTTAACTAAGCTGAATAATATCACACTTCCTGTGACTTAACCTCAGAGATGTCATTAGAGGGAGAATTTGAGATTAACGACCATAAAGCTGCATTTCGCTCCCCGCTTAACCCTCCTTCCTCGCTGCAGCAAACGGCAGCTCCGTCTGGAAGCGCTCAACACGCTTCCCTGGTGCAGGTGCCTTCCTGCTTCTGCACCACCCCACCACAAACCGGCCACGGGTGATGGTTGGGATGCGAGGGCGGCGGCGAGTTTGAGACAGGCATCAGGCGGGGGAGGCGGTGAAGACCGGCCCGGCAGCAGCGAAGCAGGCGAGGGAAGGCAGCCCTGAGGACGAGAAGACGCGTTGGGATGCGTTGACCTCCGCCAACAGACATCCCCGTCCACGGGAGTCAGACACACGAGCGGGAGGGTGGGAGGCGGGTCTGCCACCAGCGGGAGGGAGAACTCAAAAGTCTGGGAGGAACGTGAAGGGAAATATTAAGTTCACGATAAGGAAAGAAAAAAAAAAAAAACCCAACCAAACAAAGCCGTAAGAGCAGGGGATGCTCACTGTTTGGGTTTGTGCATTGAGTGGTGGGACCCATTGCTGGAGAAGGCTCAGCGGGACCCGGGAGCCAGCGGGGTGAGGGACAGATAGGGGTTTCTCCTGGAGGAACTGCAGATCGTGTCCTGCCTTGCATCCACAGGAAAAGCAGAACTGGACAGAAAGCGGCCCCAAAATCAGGGTCTTTCTGATCTGAACCAATTTAGTTTTAATCGTCCAGTTGCACAGCAGCAAAGTTTTTAACCGTTTCATTTAACCATTGCAATAATTAAATAAGCTCCATTTGGGAGACCATATTTATTCCAAAATAGGGACTGATTCACTATTACGCTTTAAAAAAAAAAACAACAAAAAACCATCAAGCTCCAAAGCTGTATCTTCAAGCTGACACAGTCATCTCAATGCTGAAAAAACGATTTACGATCTTCCTACCAGCCAGAGAGAAAAAAAAAACCCAAACACCCAAAGACAGAAAACAATGAAGGTTAATGACCTTGGTGCATTTCCAAACACAATTTTCATTTCAAAATACAGTCCTGATCTAATAACTGATCTCTCCATGTGGAGTCTTCCAGCAGAACCAGTGCTGCTAAGTCAGACTGTGGAGCTCCCAGAAAAAGCAAGCAAGATCTCTCGTGTCATGGTAGAGATCTTTTGCCAAGCATTTAGTGGGTTCTGAAGAAAACTCTAGTTTAGTCTCTCCCAGCTAGAAAGATGGTAAACCTCGGGAGCTGGAATGGAAACGCAAGAACCTGCCAGGAAAGTATATTTGGAAGTGGAAGAGAGATGAAATATTTAAATGAGTTTCAAAACTGGGTGATTCAAATTGTTTTCTCTTCCTTACATTGAGAATCTCAAGGTTTTTTTCATAAAATTAGAACAAAATGAAAAGAAGTTGTCGGGGTAATTTCTCTCTGAAGAATCACTGAACTGGAATTATGTCATCTTGCATTAAAAATATCAGTTATTGCCACAGTTGGCCCACAAATATTATATTAAAAAAGCAGGAAGAAAATCACTTAAATACATTTGGGGAATTCTTTTGTTTGTGCCCCGCGCATATCTTCTAATACTTATTGCTCCAATTTGGCTTGGTTTGTCTAAACCACCGTAGGTTGTTTTTTCAAAACAAGTTTAAAGCAAACTGTTGATATATTAGGGAAAAAACTGCATGGGGAAAAACAAGATTGAGGTGGGAGCTGAAGTTAGTCTAAATGAGAGCAATATCAGCATGCACAAATGCACAGACAAGCACAGTTTGACAGTCACTGCTCATAAAAGTTCCTGCAACGAGTTAATATGAAAACTCAGTCTCCTGTAGAGGGAAGTTAGAGGGGAGCTCATATATAAGCACTTGAGGAAAACTTGCACTGTGGCTGGAACATATATAGCACATTCCCCGTTAGTCTGGGGATAAATGAAATGTTATAACCACAATATATTGCCGTATTAAATTAAGAAAACATTTTTTTTCCCAGTCTGTTGTGAAAAGAGAAAAATCTATGACTGACTAAAAAGCAAAGAACTTGCAGTCAACAACATCCCCATCTGTTTTGACACGTTTTTCAGCTCCAGCACCAGAATGACATGAACGTTTTGCATTGGTATCTCTGTAGCCGCGATTGTTACTTTCCATAGGAACCCTATGGAGTTTTACAGCGCAAATATTCCAAATTTTCATGTGTTTCAATATTGCTTTTCCAGGTCTGCATTCAGACGCACCGAAAGCCTACGGGACTGTCTCCGAGCGAGGAAGGAGTGCGAACCAAGGGGACCGGGACGTTGTAAATACAGGGTTTGCTCCCGTGCGGATCTCTCCTTCGTGAAGTTGGGGAAACCGGCAGCCAGGCAGCTCAGGGAGCTTTGCCCCATGTTGAGGTCTGTGCATCTGGGCGTCTGCAGCGGGAAGGACGGGGAGGAAAGGTCTGGGAGGAACGGGTCCGGGAGAGAAGATTTACCTCTTCTCCCCGCAGAGAGCTCACACACCGAGGCGAAAATACAGCTGTATCACATTTCCACGGGACTTGCTTCCGCGCCAAAAAGCCTCCAGCGAAGCAGGACCACGGCAGCAGCTGCAGCTGGCAGAGGAGCAGTGCAGCCTGCTCACCAGGGTCGTGTCTTCTGCAGCCGCAGAAACCTGCGCGGAGCCCTGGGGTGGAGGAGACCCTGCCCCACGCCACACACGGAGCAGACGCCCCTGCTCTTTCGCAAGAAGAGAAGCGGGGAACGCAAATCCGCAGCCCCCGCGGTAGAAGTGCGTCCCATCCACTACCATGGTTAGGCAATAGGTGGAAGCATCAGGATTTGTCCCATAAGCCTAAGCTCAGGGGTGCTGGTGGGAAATGTTTTTGCCACTGGTCTGAATGAAGAAGCGCCTCATCTGTCATTATTTTCGTATTTTCTGCCCAGGAGATACTAGGGATGCACCTCAAAGGCATCGTGCCGCTGAACTTGCACAGTGCTGACTGGCCTGGACTTCTAATGTGCGTGCAAGTATTTAAAGTAAGTTTCACAACAAAAGAGGTTCAGTAAAAAAACAACCCAACAGAACTAATAAAATAAATCTGTGACGGGCATGCTTAGCAAATCAACTAGATGCAACAGCTTTGGTATGGCCTGAGAAGTGCTAAAACCAAATGCTTCCTTAGGACACCCATTACTTAATGTGGATTTCTGAAATACGAAAAGCAGATACTTTTTAATTGCGTTTAGTATCCCAAATGGGTCATGGAGATATTCTTATCTGACTTTTGTGTATAACGCAAGTAGGTCCTCTGTAGTTGGGGATCTCAATAGTTCCCTTTATAAGGGCTTGTTTTCAGTTGCTTATAAATTTTGCCAAGCTAAGTATTTTGGATGAAAATTCCCATGCTCTGTCTCTGCCTCAGGCTGATTATTATTATTTTTTTATGTTTCAACTAAAAGGATTTAGTCACTTCAGGAAATAAGATTGAGGAAAAACATGTTTTGCCCCTGTTGGGGAAAAAAAAAACCCAACAAGAAAAGAAAAGAAAAGAAAGCCTTACAAGAATTTTGCTGAGCAGCTCCTGCGTCTCTATTCTTCACAGCAATAGTTTGAAATTTGGAAGGTAGGGTCCCTGTTGTCCTTTTGCAGTTCCCATGAAAAACCACCCAGCTTTTTGCCTAGTCACAAGCCTTTGAAAAGCCTCATTTGCATATGCTCAGCACAGAGTCCCCAGAATTTGGCAGCCGAACTGGCCAAAGACTCCTCTGAAGATGCTGTTTGCAATGGGCAAGCTCCAGCCCAGGGCTGACGGGGCTGAGCCAGACGTTTTTGTGCAACTGCTGCTCCCAGATGCTGCAGGCGATGGTGGCACCAGGCACAGGAACTAAGCGCAGGCGGCACGCTGCCCTGGGCTCCAAATGCAGGCAAAAGAAGGGGAGAAGGGAGAAAAAGCAGCCTAACGGAAATAGAGAGGAGAACCAGTCCTGGGGGGCAGAGGGAAAAAAAACCGGGAGCGGAGGCTGACCGTGCAAGAAGATCACAGAGAAGAGGCACGGGAACACCAAGGAGGTGGGTTTGTAGGTGAAGGAAAGACCTGGGAAGGCAGGAAACTGGCTGCAAAGAGAGGTTGGGATGCAGAGGTGAGGGACAGCAGACAGTCTGGACACAGCAGGGACAGGAGGGGAGGAGAGGCAGAAAGCTCGGGGACCAGAGGGTGAGGCAACTTTCCAAACTAGCTGAGAGCAGCCTTCTGGAAGACCCATCCTCTCCGAACAAAGACAAAACTGACCGACTGGGTCAGTGCTTCATTCTCCCTCAGCTGTGGTTCATCGAGAAGGTGACAATCTACTACTCTAATACTCTCAGCTCCTTTACCTCACTTCACCAGCCCACGTGTCTGAGCCCAAGCTCTGGATCTGAAATTTCCACCTCTGCAACTAACCTGCAGCAGTAGAGCATCACATGATAAAATTTCCCTTCTTCGTCTTACCGTGGTTAAAGAAAACAAATTGCACACAGAAAACGACATTAAGAGAATATTTGAAGCACACACACTGAAGGGACAAGTTAAGGACACTCAGTTTAGTAAATGCCAGAATGGCTCGGGGAGAAGCTGGGGGGGTTGGTGCTTATTGGTGCTGCTCTGGTACAGCTTTTGTCTGCATGGCGGAGAGTTTCGTGCTGCCCTCGAGGGCCACTTGTGCGTTTTTCCACCAGGCTTCTTCGTTGACCCGCAGCTATTAGCTGGGAGTAGAGAGAGCTGGCCCAAAGAGACAGGGCTTTTGCAGCAGAAGGTGAAATAATTTCATTTATAATGCAGTACAATGAGTAAATGAAGGAGAACGTAATACAGCTTGGATATGGGAAACTTATGCAGTACAATGCAATGGAATGTATATTGGTTGTTACATGGGTAGTGAGTTGGGATAAAAAACCCCACGTATTTAAAGCAAAAACTGATGGCTATTTTAAAGAATATCAATAGGGAATTAATCTCATTAAAGGAAAGAAGCTTTATGGAATTCCCAAGCTCCAAGGAGGGTTTTTTGGAGCATCCGCAGGCAGGAGTCTCACCGCAAGCAATGATCTTTTAACACCGAATCACTCGCAGTTGAGCTGGCTCTCTGATCTTTGCCAGCGGAAAGGCACCGCTCACGCGGTTTCTTACATCCAAAGTTTCCAGGTCACCTAGCTTCCCAGTAGCCAAAGAAGAGCAAAGCTACCTCTAATGGTCAGTCATATTTATAACCTACAAGTCGTATTTTTACCTTAACCTACCTGATGGTAACTGTTATTTCAACCTGAGACCATAGTTGCACTATGCTGTTGCGATCGCCATAAAGAATGAGAGATAATATAGAAATAATAATTT
Organism: Fulmarus glacialis; assembly: GCF_000690835.1. Taxonomy (NCBI): domain Eukaryota; kingdom Metazoa; phylum Chordata; class Aves; order Procellariiformes; family Procellariidae; genus Fulmarus; species Fulmarus glacialis. The sequence goes on from NW_009215661.1 coordinate 17,257, forward strand.
GTTATGGAAAAACAGATGAATGAGGTACACAACAAGGCAACTGAAAGCTTTGTGTTTCTATTATTTCATTCCTTCATGAGATGATGACTGGCAGTAATTTGAAGAGGTCATGAATCCCTTAATTATACTGTGTGCACCAACGGGATAAAAATTTAAGTGAGGCGACCTTTATTTCATAGTAGTCTGTTATTCTAGTCCACTACCTGTTCAAAATAAACCTCATGCCAAGCCAAAATAATTGGTTGCCTGCAACTTTTTCCTAAGGTGGTCCACCAAATATTCCTGAAGCATTAGCATCTAAACTAGTAGAGGAGCTGAGTAACACCTGTGATGGGCTGAACATGCCAGTCCCGATGGACATCACACCTTTATTTCATAGTAGTCTGTTATTCTAGTCCACTACCTGTTCAAAATAAACCTCATGCCAAGCCAAAATAATTGGTTGCCTGCAACTTTTTCCTAAGGTGGTCCACCAAATATTCCTGAAGCATTAGCATCTAAACTAGTAGAGGAGCTGAGTAACACCTGTGATGGGCTGAACATGCCAGTCCCGATGGACATCACAGGTTTGGCTCAGTCTGGGGATGCACAAGCCACGGTTCTGCAAATCTAGTGGTGCAAGACGGTTCACCACCATCTAGGGTGGTGAGACGCTGGCACAGGTTGCCCAGAGAGGTGGTAGATGCCCCATCCCTGGAAACGTTCAAGGTCAGGTTGGACGGGGCTCTGAGCAACCGGGTCTCGTTGAAGATGTCCCTGCCCACGGCAGGGGGGTTGGACTGGATGACCTTTAAAGGTCCCTTCCAACCCAAACTATTCTGTGATTCTATGAAGAAAGGAGCTGCAGAGCTGCAGGGGACAAATTGCCCTTGAAGGACACAACATACGTAAAAGCACAAAAGTATAAAATACAAAATGTTTGTACTTTGTCATTGTTTGCTCTAGCACGAGCTTCAGCTGGTCTGCCACTGTGCAGAGTAGTGGGTAACGTTAATCAATTAAAACTTTCAACACTTCATACATAGTTGGAGCTAAGAATGTCTGGTCACTAAAAGCAGTATTATTCTGTAATCACATCACATGCATCTCGAGACTCATCCCTGAAGTTTGCTGCCATGGCTTTAGTTAACAGTAACTTATTTTTCGAGATTCGGTTAACAGGAACAGTGAAAAAAGAAAAGGAACAAATGAAAAAAAACAGTATGAACAATCATACAAGACATCATAAGCATAGCAATGGCAGTTTTAATGATAATCCTATAGGAAAGAATACTGCATCTAAATTTTTACTTTGTATGATGTACGATGCCATGACGTATAATGAGTTACTTATTTTGGAACGACAACCATGCACTGTTTCTTCTCCTTGCTTCAGCTGTTAGCACATACATTTCTGTGCTAACGTGATAGTATTCTTTGAGTGAGATAAAAAGGAAGGGCGACATAGCCACAGGCTACTCCGCAGCAAACAGAATCAATTACCCCCAAACAACAATTTAATTGATCAATTTCAAATACAGAAAATCTGCTGAGTCCAGTCAAGTCATAAAAGGCTCAGTTTCAAAAGCGGGTACCTAATACTCTCACAAAATATGTAACAAGCCAGGTAAATTACAAAAGCATTAATCTGCCCAAAGAGGAGATCACCTGTACAAACATTCACGATCGGTAGCATATTTACAACAATTATACTGCTCATGCATCATGTTACCATTCAGACAACACAACACATGTTGCACACTCTTATCCACGTTTTATGGCCATTATCTTTTAAATACTACCAACTACTGTTCGTTGCTCTGTTTACTAGTGCCATATCACAACACACCTCCTGGACTTGGCAATGATGGATGTTGCTGTACATACTCACAGGAGTATTTTCTGCTCACCACCACAGGATGCCATACCTTTGCTCTGTGCAGTACAAAACCTGCTAATGCCAAAATCCCAATTCTTAGTGGCTCTGAACTGACATAATGTTATAGCATCTTGATATTATTCCAGCTGAGACTCCTAACCCATGTGTCTATCTGTACCCTTTTAATTTCATGAGACACTCGGGAAGGAAAATGCCATGTCTCCTACCATGGGCATATACGCCCTAATAGACAGTGCCCAGGTGTGCATCAGCCTCTCAAGTATTTGCTAAAAACTCTCCAGTTACTGGTCAGACTTTCAGGACAAGAACTCTTCTGCTCCCTTTGCCTTGAAAGCAAACCGGGCACTAGCACAAACACTTCTCTCTTAAATAGCTCTATCCCATATATTTAACTCTCCAAAGCTAGAAACCAAGCAGCTAACCCATTAAGAAAGCCAAATGTGCAGAAGACACAAATTAGTTTGTTGAGTAACAGTCACTGGGCTTTACTGATGTTTTTGGGTTTTGCATGTTCTTCCCCTTCAGAAGATCTTCCCCCAGATTTGAAGTAATGTCATTAAGCATAGCAGATTACTTGGCAGGCTTCTCAGGTAATAGGCAGGGAACGGTGAGTTTTCTTTAAAGGGCTCGTGATACATATGCTGATGTAAGACTGATTTTTACTTCATGTGGATAAAGTGTGTGAATAAGAGTGTGAAAAATCCGAAGCCAGAATAAAAACAAGACTAAAAGAATTTGGCTTTTCATTCTTTAAAAAAAAATACCGGACAATTGCTTCATTTAATAAAATTGCCAACTTTGCAATCCATATAGCCCCCCGCGTAGCTTCTTCTTCTTCTTCAAAAAAAGATAAATCATTACACAAGTGGCAACGCAAATCTGTTCTTCTCTGGCACTTTTGCTAAGAGGAATGTTTGAGCCGTGAATTTGTAACAAGTTTTAACTATGAAATGATGAAAAGCTGGCACTTTCACAAAGCTCCAGCAACAGAGAAATACTCCAGGTATACATCAGGTAGCATGCTTAAAAACACTGCTTTTTGCCGTCCTTTACATGTGGCATGGTTGACGACTCTACAGTCACAGGGATCAAATGTCCTATAGATCCCTTGGGATTTATCTCCTCCACCGGGAAGCTTGAAAGTATGGGGCATGGTTCTGGATGATGTAGATATTCCCCTTCAGTCCCATCTGTTTTCATTTGTAACATTACAAATAAAACCAGAAAAATTCTGGAACAGTTATTCCACGTCCCAGATCCTCTTAGGAGGAACAGGCCAAAGTCAAGCTTGCTGAGCCATACCCCAAACAGAATCCCCACGGTTTTATAGATTTAAGTAGCTTAACATTATTTCAGTGTGCCACACTGTCACAAAGGGGCATTATAAGTGTTAAGGTTGTCAGTCTGCTGAGCTATCAAAGATTAGTTCATGTAGAAATGTATCAACATCCTTCATATACAGCTAATCAAATTTGAAATTACTGACATGTCACCTTGAGGAGGAATTTGATTTATTATTTGCAAAGTAATCCAGAAAACAGTGAGACGCACAGCTATAAGAATTACTGTTACACTGACTTTGTGACATTACAAAACGTGAGTTTTGTTGTTGCTTTTGTGCCTTCACTAAATAATAATAAACAACAAAACTTTCTTCGTGCTGTTAAGTTGCACAAACGTGAAACGTGGCTGCTTAGATGTAATAACTCAGCTCAGATCTAGAACTGCACAAGAGTCGTTTGCTATTAATTAATGATACGTAACGGAAAGCACAAAACCGCGTGCAGCCATTTTTCCTCTTTGCAATGGTCCCATACTGAATGGGGAAAGTTGCCAAAAGTCATTTTAGCTCTGTGACCTCCCGTGCTTGTTTCTCCCCACTGGCTAGCAGGGCCTGCTCCAGTGGGATCACATTTTAAATGTCATGCAAATAGCATGCAAATTTTTAAATGTCGTGCAGTTTAAGTGCATACATAATTTGTAGCATATTTACTTATTTGTGCTCATAAATCACAACGCCTGCGAACAAAAATCAGGCGTACAACTGTGTATACATTTCTCGTGCACAAATGTACGTTGAGCCCATCTGAAAACGTGCCTGCTTTTAACTTCACATCAGACACATGAATTGGCTTTGTCTTTAAGATAAAGACAGTGCAGGATCCCGTTCAAAAAAGTCACACACCTAGTTAATTGTGCTGCAATACTCATTCATTCTTAACATACAGCACTCACGTACGCCATAGACTAAGTTCTCTGAAGTGAAGATTTATTTTTAGCGCTGATATTTGCTCCTTGTGGTTATGTATACTTCTGTACGTATATGAATGCATGTTTATGGCACAACGTAAATAAGAATTCTGCATTTGAGATCAGTTATCCTGGTAAGTAAATGACTATGCGTATAAACAAATCTGTTCACTACCCTCAAATATTTTTATTTGTCATATAATTATATCATATATATATCCTCACAGATGTATAAAATATATTCTTAGGAAAATTGCCACAGAATGTTGTTCCTTATATTAAGTAAATGGTATATTTGTGTACTATGCTCCATACTTACATACACGAAGCATATTTGTATACATATAGAACTGCCAAATATTTCACTTCTGTTACTACACAAACAGGTTGATATTACTGAAAAAACCCCATCCCTCTACTAAGTTTCCTGAGTGTTTTTGAGACTGGTTACCAACATACCTTTCAGAAAAGGTGTTTTTATACTGATAAGGCTACATCACACTAGGACTAAGGATACTATACAGCTCGGTAGGCTTGCAGCTAAGAACATAGCTTTTATCAATCCAATTAAATCAAGACTTACTCAAGCTGTAGCCTTCACAGCTGTCATTAGCTGCTATCTCGCAGTGTCAAACGCTCCACCTGAATTCCTACCTGGATGTAACCTGCCATTTCCCCATGGCGGCTCGTTTTGGGTATTACCAAGTAAATTTTTGGACGAAGTTAAAAACCTTTGCTTTCCCAGATGCCGAACGCGAGCTAGGATGCTTGGCGTTCCGTCTTGTGTTTCATCACCAAGCCCTGCGGCAGGGACCAGAGGTGCCAGAATGGACCGATGAAATGAACTGGAGAAGTGTGCAGGAGAAGGTAAAACGAAACTGTGAAGCCATATTCCAATTTTTCTTCTTATCCCCAGTGTGGGCCTTGCTAATCCATAAAAAGAGACAAAAAGTGCACTTACTGGTGGCTTTGAAGACACTTGCTTCAAACTGCATCGATAAGATCAAGAGGAAACTTAGATTCTGAGACTGTGGGAATTTTCAAAATGGAATTTAAATAACTAAAAGAGTAACAAGGGATGTGAGGTGAATTTCAAAATATTAGCGTTAGCAACTTTCTTTTTTTAGACAGGTTCTCTCTGGCAAATAAAGCCGTTAAGTGATTTCAATAGCATCAATATTATACACAAAAATGTGGTATCATTAATAACAATGAAAAAGAAAAGAATTCTCACGGGAGATATAAAACCCGTGTGCAACAAGTTATACCCTCACTCTCCTAATCCAGTCTGAGCCATTTAATTTCATGTTTTTTAAATACATTAAAAGACTTGCTTTCCCCTCTCTCCCCACCCCCCCAAAGCCTTTTAAGAAGCATTCATAACACTGTCACAAAAGTAGAAAGCAGTGTGTTAGCACAGACGACTGTCTGCTGGTTATTGAGGGAAGGATAGCCCCCGATGCCCAAGCTGAAGCTGACCCGATAGATCAAACCCTCGGGGTCTTGAATTTACATCTCATAAGCTTAATATCCTGCCTGATTTATGATTTGCCTTCTTAAACAAAGGAGGTTGTACTTAACAACTTTACTTTTGTGTGGGTAACTGTTGATCTGAAAATGGCACATAAAATGCATTTACATCAGCACTGCTAATAGGCCCATAATGATTCTTTATTATGTTTCAGTGAAAGGCAACTGAGTGACAGGTAACTGATTTTGTAGATCAAATAACTTTCTGCCACCCCCACACAGCTCCCAGCTGCTGCACACTTTATATGCCAATACAAATACAGTTGTAAAGTAGACAAATATATTATAACTACATTATTAAATGAGACACAACACAGGGTGTTGGAAGAATTTGAGAGCCGTTCAATGCCGTGACTGGGAATTACAAGCACGTGAAATCAAACTCTAAAGGGGCTTCACTGCAAAACTAGTGCAACCCTCCCTTTGCCACTCCTTTAGATAAAGATCTTATAAGTGATTTTGCTCAGATAATACCTGTTTTTCTTTCTGCAGAGGGCTGGAGAAGCCCGGAGCATGCTCTCATTCTAGCTATAACAGATACTTAAAGCAAAGCATTTCAGTAAAAAGACAGATGTGCAAAACTCCTGATACCGAAGGCTGATGGCAACGACACCATGCAGCTGCGATGCGCGCTCGGCTGAAACGCTGCAAAAGCCTCCCGTGTGCCGAATTTTATTTTTATGTGCTACACCGCGAGTAAATAACGATAAGACATCAAAGCCTGTCTGATAATCTTTGACAACAACCCTAACCCTGTCATCGCGGCCACGGGAGAAACCGGCACGTACTCAGCCCTGACCCACTGAGCCTTTTATCTGCGTGTGTACTCTCCACGGACCGAGCAAATAAAGGGCAACCGGTAATTTACACATGAATCAGCTTTCTCGGCAGAGCAGGCACCAGAGATGTCCCTTTTCTCTGCCGCGGAGAGGAAAAGCATCCAGGTCTGAGCTTGTCTCCCCAGAAATCGCGCGAGCCAAAGAGCGATGCGTCGGGAAACGGCGGGTCGGCAGAGGGATGCTCTTCTGGACGCCCGATAAAAAATGGCATCCACAAAGGAGCAGATGAATATTGAGCTTGAAACAAGACTGACAGCAGCAGCGAGCCTTTGTCCTATTCAAAACAGGTAATGTCATACAAACCGAAGCGGAGATACAATCCCGACAGATACAAGATACCTGAGTGGATATCTGTAAGGAACTCAGCCTACATTTTAATAAGGTGCGAATCTCGCAGTGCCTCAGGTCTCATTTCCACTTGCCTGCAGCTGCCTTTTGAAAAGGTACGCGATCGTCTTGGGCTTACGAGAGGCTGGACACGGGCGTGCATCAGCCAGCACTGATAAAATAATCCATGAACTTTATTCGTGATGAAAATTAGCCTAAAATGTTACAACGTGGAAGTCAGCTGTAAAGATAATGCAGTGCTTGCTTTCAGCCCATACCTCGTTATGAAGAGAAACTTTTGTCGGTCCATAGGCACCATTCATACCCTCTTCCCCATGGTTAAGAGAGGTGAGGTAGGGTATAGCACTGCTCTGTTGAGCAGCCAAGATGCCAGAGGCATTTCTGTAGTTTAAGCCATTGCAAGCATCACACTGCTATAAAACAAAGGCAGATGTTTTATTGCTAGATTTAGCATTTTTTAAATGTCTATTTCTGAAAACTAAGTTTTCACGCATTGCAACATCCACTCTGCTGTTGCTGAGAGTTTTCTCTGCAGTCGTAAAATGGGAAGGATGAAGCAGACTGGCATCAGTGAAAAACCTGAATTAAATGTCAGAAGCCGGGTCACCCAGCACTGCACGTGTTTCTTTCTCAGCATCCGCAGATGAGGCCCCCTCACTGGTACTCTCCCGAACAAGGCTTTTTGGAGGCAGTGGCTCTTTTGCTTGCAGCTGGTGAAGCATTTCAGAGAGACATATTTTCCTTTCCTGGGTCTTTTTCCACCCCACCACTGATTTTGCTTCCCTAAGCCCCATCCATCACTCTCTTGTCCCCACTTCTGCCACTTGTGCTAACATTTGCTCAGAAGGGCCAGGAGAGATGAGAAGGGTGGGGGTGAAACTGCCATCACTGTCCATCCTCCAGGCAGCTCTTAATAACTGTAGGCACTAAACAAACACATAATAAAGCACAGCTATTTAAAACAAAAAAAAACAAAAAAAAAAAAAAGAAAAGAAAAAGAAACAAAACTAGCGTGACTGATGCCATGTATTTGCCTTCTTTAAACCTGAAACCGAAATGCAAAATAAAACCTGATGTTTTCCTTCTTTATACCCCAGGTAAATTTCCTGCTCTTTACAATTACACCTTTTTTTTGGGATTATATCCAGCCTATCTTTTGTTTAACCTCCCCAAAAACATATTCATTAGTGAGAATGCTTACACTACACGTCTTTCCTTCCTAAAATACATGAGAATACAGATATGGTTAAAGGAATGGATTTTGCATTTCCAAAAGAATTCTATGAAAGCGACAGCCATGTACCTGACAGACAAAACAGACCTACTGAATCTGATTGTTTCAGTACTTACATTGTGATACACAGCTTTAAAATAATGATATGGGTCAGATACGCCTTCATTCAAATTTAATAGCAATACAGCTAATATCAGATACGAGTTTATCTGTGTGGTGCATTTTCTGTGAGTAGAGTTTGACTAGATGCCAATGATTTTTGAACTATGTAGTGAAGCCAATTAGCTCTAAGAAATAAACTGATACTTCTCTCTAGTGTCATACTAACTGCTACAGTATGAATTATGCTGCTGATAAAGATGTTGCTATGAGCCAAAACATAACTACAAAGACTTAATCAACTTGCAACATTTACATAATCATAATAAGAAATTCAGCTTTGAAAGAGTTGCGTTTATGTTGCTAAATGTATGTCTTTAACGGACATTGAAAACAAAGGTAAAAATCCAATATAAAACACAGGTTTTTTTCATTGACATGAAGTCTCTTGCTCTCTCTGTATTTTCTGGGACTGACGCTTGGCTCACGTTGGCTGCTGCTGTTCTGTAAATCCTGTGTAAGATCTCTAAAACCATTCTCACCTGATTCATTAAAGCCAGCGCTGCCGCCCAGGCTCACCGACTTGACCAAGGTCACTACCATGCCTTTTCCTCTGGCCCTGCCAATGAACCCCTGCCCTGCAGATACTCCTCCCGAACGTTACCGTAAAGACCTTTTTTCATATTTCACAGCTTTGACCATGCACTCTTCTCTTTGCATCCTTCGCTGGCTCTGCTTTCTTGATCACGTCTAACATAAGGAAGTTGTTCTCACTTTCAGAGCCCACGGGCTTCGTCCACGCTGATAAATTAAACATAACCAGGAACATTGTTGGGCACTGCATCCAGTTGGCACCGACTGGCCCGTCTCTGTCCTCCCTAAACTCAACTCTCCCCAACCCCAAAACAGGGTGATGGCATCCAGCTGCCTCCGGGGAACAGCCCCAGGGAAATCCTCGCTCCAGAACCGGAGAGCATCCCTTGGCATGGGCAAAGGTGCACCAGCAACTGCGTGAGGAGCACGAAAGCACGGGCAGCTGCATCCCAACGCTCGGGACCATTCTCAGGCACTTTAATTTTCTAACACAGATGTAGGTGACCATCCTGCCTGCTGCCTAACTGACCCATCTCATTTCAAACTCACTCCTGCCTCCAGTCTGCTCATTACACACTCCTCCAAGGACTCATGCAATCTTTTTCATAAACTTCTGCAGACCTACTTGATTAACTTCCTTCAAGTCCTTCAATAAAGCTCTCCTTCGCTGAAATGCCTGCAAAGAATCAGAGTAATTAGGTTGCTGGTCCTTTTGACAACGACTGTCACACCATACAACGGGATTTTGTGCCCGAGATTTTATTTATTTTTTAGATTTCAAAATCTGGGGGGACTTTGCACAGTGGCTACCACGCAGTGCCTACAGTTACCTGCCTGTAACTGACTGCCAAGCTCTCTCTCTTGAAGCAGAACTTGCATCCATCTGGCTTTGCTCTCACCATGGCTCAGGTGAGTCATCTGTGTGGCTTTACCATGCTCAGGAAGATCTCTCCATGGAGAAACCGATGCTGGGCCGAGAGAGCAGGGCTGGCTGCCACGTCATGCAGAATCAGCGCGGAAGGGAGCTGATGAAGTGAGGTCATATCTGAGCACACTGGGCTGTCTCAAGCTGGAACAAGCAGCCTCGCAGGACACACACTGAAAGAGTTTTCAGGGAGGTACCTCTACTGCCAAACGTGTTAAGAGGACCACGCCAGGGGTAGGACAGACCCAGCGCATGTACCACTGCCAAGGCAGACCAGGCATTATGAAGCTCTGCCTAACACCCGGTGGTTTCCCTTAACAGGACCAGCTGAAAACTGCTGGAAAAACACGGTTGCCAGGTTTCCACCATCAACACATTGCTGTTGTGGTGGCTTACACCCTTTGACAGTTCTGTCAATAAACCCCTTCCGCAGGCACCTGCAGAACTTGTCCCCAGCAACGATGGACAACAGAAACAGAAAGGAGGCTGACGTTTTGTGTTCACAAACAGGAAAGATTAAATACTGACTGTCCCTCCTGGCATGCACATCCGTAGAGGTCAAAGCCAGATGTCCGTTGCCCCTCTCCCAGCACACATCCATATGGGTTTACCTTTCCGTCCTTTGAATGCATGTTCTTGCTTTGCCTTCACTTGCCCTGACTACTTGAAGGGAAGCTTGTACCTTGCCTTTTCTCTTTCTGCAGAAAAGCAGAGCCTGCCTCAGCGAGCCCGGGTCCCCGGTGGGAAGAGAGAGGAAAAATCAGACACCTCCTCTGCAAACCTGATTTGACTGATGCTTATCTGGGACTTCTGAGCACAGCAATGTCTGAGCTCGTTTTCCAAGTTCCCTCGTTAGCTTTATTAAGTTTCTTTTGTAGGTAGAAGATGGCCAACCTTTCTCACGGCGTCTAGTTGTAGCAAAGCAAATATCTCTCACCCCTGCTGAGGTGCTAAAACACAAATATTCATTCCCAGGTAGGATACGTTGAAGTCATATTCTGACTACAATGTAGTCTTATCTTCTCTTTATGTCTTATCTTCTCTTTATGTCTAATTAAAAGTCAGCAGTGGACCGAATTAACTCTGTTTGCAAGGGAACCAGACCATGAACTTCAAGATGCGAGGGCAGTGAGATGGCCCCTGAATTAACATGGTTAAAAAACAGAGCAGGTGAACGCTGCCTGTGAAACCCACGAACTTCTCTAATCAGACAGTCCCCAAATAAAAATGCACTTAGATGTAAAAGAAAGAACACACATACACACAACCCGACTTCTGGCCGGGCCGGGGGAAAGCCGGGGGACCTCGCCACCGCCCTGCCCCGAGCTCCCAAGCCAGGGACGCGCTGCACATCCCGCCGGCAGAACTCAACGCGCGGATCAACCCCATTGACGCAACCGCTTGCTGGATGAACCCTAAATGGACAAAAGTTATTCTGAGCTGCCTTCTGAGGCTGAATAAACCAGGTCATATCATCGAGAAATTCATTTGCGGCAGACGACTGCCTAAACCATTTAAATTTTAATGTCATCTCTCCTACTCTCAGCTGGCTATGGTCTGATTCAGCAGCTGCTGAAGGAATTCACGCTCAGTTAGACAATTTGCAAACCAGAAGAAAAAAGGACGGGACCAGAAAGAAACAATACAGTAGAACGTAATTCATAATTTGGGTGGGCTAATCCGAACACTTAATATCCCAAGTAATGCTGCGTCCCCCGGAAGGAGTAACTTGAGGCGGGACCTGGGTCAATAAACTGTTTGCAGGAGACCTTTAGCACAACTGTACTGTAAATTTGCTGATAAAGACTTCTGTTGTTTCTCTGATTTAATTCCGTCGATAATTTTATTTCTTCATTCACCTTTTCTACCCTGCCTTTCCAGCTGAGCCCAGCCTAAGGGCAGTCATATATATCTCTC
>NW_009215662.1:0-355 GCF_000690835.1 Fulmarus glacialis
GCCTGTGCGGCAGCAAAACTAATGCTAAGGCATCAGAAGCAGAAGTTGAAAGGCATTAAATTCACAGGGTGATGTAAACAGCGGTCGGACTCCGGGGGAACTGTGCTCCCCTGCGGCAAACACCCTGCAGTGTCCTTGTGTTTCAGGTTTCACATCCAAAAGATCCTTTCTTCCTTTTCATTCTGGTCCTACCCTAATTACTAGAATTTGACATGCAAAAAGTCAAGTTAAATGTAACATAAGCGTTGTGCTTTTGTTTAAAGTATCTGTAACACTAATTGTAATGAAGTGCCCAGGACAAGCCAGAGGTTTTTCATGCTTTGCTGGAGTCTCTCTGGGAGAGAAACCCTGGCTG
>NW_009215662.1:424-1136 GCF_000690835.1 Fulmarus glacialis
CCGGCGGGCATGTCACAGCGTGTCGAGCTGCTTTTCGGAGCAGGTCAGTTCGGTGCTTTGCAGTCACGGAGGGGAGCACGTGCCCGGGCAGCCCCGGGCCAGCAGCGGGGCTGGGGGCTCACAGACGCCCCATGCCCGGCCGGGCGCCTGCCCACGCCGGGGGCAGGGACCCCACATTTCGGGGACTTGGGCTCCAAACCCTCCCAGGGGAGCTGAGGGGGCTGGAATTACGGTATTTAAGTACCGCGCGTTAAGCGCCTTCCCTGGCAACTGCTGTTTCCATGGAAAATGTTGACTCTCTGCCTCTCGGAGCTTTCTGCAGCGTTTTGCAGAGCCGCGGCGCTGCTTACAGCTTATTCTACATCGTGGACCGCAGCCCAATCAGACCCATTGGTGGTGAATAAATCTGTATTTCATGCAATTAAACTTCCTAGCCGAAGCGGTGGCGGTGCGGCTTTGATTACTCTTTCTTTCCCGCGCATTGCTTTGCCCAGCACAAAAGGTTAGTGGCTGCCTAAGGAGAGACTTTGCAAAAGCGGGTGGTGTTTTGCCACGGGAGGCCGGAGGAAGCCGGTTAATCGGCGTCTGTTCCCCGCCAGGCAGCAGCGTGGGGAAGACAATGGGAAAGAGCCGTGGCCTAATCAGGCGCTTTGAAATAGCCATATTCGCTGATGACAATTGCAAAAATAACGGCTTTTCACAGAGACCGAGC
>NW_009215662.1:1271-1579 GCF_000690835.1 Fulmarus glacialis
TGAATAGCAGCTTTGAAACGTGAGATAAGGCCACCGAGTTTCAGCAGAAACTCAACTTTCAGGAGTCAGTGCAGGCTTATTATTGTGTTCCCATAATGAGCCCGTTTGGGAGAGCGGCAGGCCTTCAATTAGCTGCAGCTCCCCGGGGGCTGATTTTGTGCCGCTGGCAGAGCTATAATTTCATGCCCAGAATTGCCCAAGTCCCACTTTTCCCCATTTTTTTGCAGACAGTGGATCAGGAGCAGTGGTGGTCCCCACCAGCCCGGACCCACTCGCTGTGGATGAGCTGATGGACAAGACGGCCGGCG
>NW_009215663.1:0-2940 GCF_000690835.1 Fulmarus glacialis
TGCTCCGGCGCCGGCACCGACGGGTGCCCGCTGACTTGGGGATGCTCGGAGCCAAGCAAGCAAGGAAGTGTGGAGACCATCTGCACCGGGCAGAAAGGACTCAAACATTTACTTATCCTGATGCTTCATGCTTTGTACCATTCTTGCTCATTTTTTAAGGATTCTGTAGTACCTATGTACTTTCCCAACATTGCACTATGCAATAGTCCTGATAATTTGGACTAATTACCTCCCTAGATATTGTAGTTTCATCAAATGCCTTCGAACACGCCTTCCCTAAAGCCTAAAGATGTATCTCATCCCCACCTCGGGTCAGCCTCTGCTGCTGACAGCCGCGCGAGTGCCAACCTCCAGCCCTGACCGGGAGCGGGTCTGGGGTGTCACAGGCTTCGGGGTCACCCTCCTGCGAAACAGGCGGTACGGGACGGGAGTCACTGAGTCCTGCGAGCGGGGAACAGCCCCACACTTCATCTATCTTGTTTTCTACCCAAAGCGCTGCCGTTTGGAGACGGGGAAGCAGGCTAAGCAGCATTTCCCCATGCCAGCCCCAGCCGGCTCCGCTCCTGCTGCAAGCTGCAAGTCTCGGTGCTCCGGCCCCTCTCTGTGCCTAAAATCCGCTTTAAACGCCGTCTCTTTTATGTCTGACTTGTGTGATTAAAATTTGCCAGAGTACCTGGAAATAACAATCCCGGTTTGCTGGGCTAATCACAGCTAGTTGTTCCCTTCTGGCACAGGGAGGTATGTGAAGCTGTGCTGGTTTTTTTTTTCCCACGTTCACATTAGAGTTTATTAAATTCTCATTCCAATCTTAACATATTAGGTTCCTAATCCCATTACAGCCAATTAGCCTGCTCTCCCTGTATGCGCAGGGTGGGTGGGCTCGCAGCCCTCGGCAGGGCCAGAACTTCGCTGGTTTCAGAGTGGGGCCGCGAGCTCCCTGCGGCCACGGGCACGGCCGGTCCCTGCTGCAGCCCGGGGCCACCTCAGGGTGCCGTCCCGGGGGCACGGGGGCTGTTGCGGGTGCTGAACGAGTGGCATTCGAGGCAGCCCTGCTATGCATGGATTGCAGAAATAGGGATAAAAGGAGCCCCACATTTCGGGGCTGTGCTGCTCCCTGCGTAACGCGTGGGGCTGGTGCCGGTGCCGGTGCCGGTGCCGCCGGGTCACCCTCCCAGCCAGCAGCGGGCTCAGGAGCACAGCGAGCGGCGGGGGTGGGGCAGGGAGGGAGAAAAAGAAACCAGAGGACAGGTAGCAAGCGAAACGAGAGGACCCGCTTCAAAATGAAGGCAGAAAATCACTTTTGGGGACAAAATTTTCCTTTGTTTATAGCAAAAAGCAGATTTATGGGTTAATAAACACCTACAGTTGGCTTCTGAAAAAATATACTCAGGTAGACAGGAATTACTCATGCAAATTAACCATAAATTAAGATCAGCCTAATTTACGTCCATTGAAATGGAAAAGCATATTATCTCCCATTCAAAGGAATTTGTATTTGATGCAAATAGAACAAATTCAGAAACTTTAGAAATGTTCTCCAATTGTTCATTTGCATCGTTAACCAATGTAGAATGGGACTGTGATTTAAAAACGGGAGAACAGAAGGAACAATAATTAGTTATGTAAATAATGTGGCATTCTTGTTTATAATTAGTTCAAGAATAAAATAAAATTCACACATGTCACAGGACTAATTTTCGTATGCAAATTAACAATCAAAATTATAAACGGTAATAATGCAGTTTGGGAGAATGTGGCATTTTTAATTTATTAGCCAAGGCATAATCTAGAGCTGATTCCAGTTGACGTTGGGAGATTTCAAAGGTACCTCCGGGATGGAAAAAACATGCAAAAAAAGAGAAAAATGAGAGAGAGGGAAAGAAAACGGTGTGGCATCCACCTGTTGGAGTTCCTCCTGAAGGGAAGAGGATGCAAAACTCACCAGGGCTCTGGGAAGGACGTGACCCGCCTGCGCACATCGGGGCCAGGCAGCCTCCGCGGCTGGATTTCATCCTGAGAATGCTCATCCTTAACCAAAAAACTGGAGGGATGTAGGCATGTTTTAAAATTCTCTAATCATCCCATGGTCTGTAACCACAGATGTGGTCTTTCTTGTTTCCAGAGGATGTGGTAGAGAAGAAAACCGAGCCTGGAAACCCTTTCCGCTGTGGTCTGACATTCCACTGACTGTCAAAGCAACAAGGTGGATCTCCACCACATTTTGCAGCACGCATCCCACCTGCATTGCCCAACATCCAGACCTGTGTGAACAACACGGGCCCATGGAAATACCCACTTCACACTGTTAAAAAAGCCAAATTTCCACCCATTCCTGCCAATCTCCATTTCAAACCCTGCCATGAATTTTAGCCCCTGCAGATCAACACCAACAGCTTTCTGCAGTGACAGGAGCTTGAAACATCTCTTCCTTTCTGTCCCACTATAGCCGAGGCCAGGGCATGACCATGACCCCAAGTTTTTCTACCTTGCTCCCATCCAAGTGGCTTCCCCGTGAGGCTGGTCCCCAGTGCCTCTGCCAAGGATGCGGCAGAAGCCTTCGTGCCACGGCCGGTGCCCTCCCTGCACGTCCCCGTGAACAGCTCAAGCTGGGGGATCCTTCAGGACGAGCAGAGCGCTAGGAATGTAAGGGATTATTTGGTATTAATTATTAATTACGGCTTATCTTGCTTCAGAGTGTGGAACAGGAGTCAGAATCTGCATCAGGGAGGACAGGACATCTTAGGGAACAGTAATTCTTAGACTTCTCTCTTAAAATATGCTTTCCACCTCAGCTCGACACTGGAGCTGAAATCTCTCAGCGGAGCAGTGGAGCCGAGACGAGCATGTTTTATAATAAAAGCAAGTCCAGTACCTTTAATTAAGGCTCCTCAGCCCGGTGCTGCAGCCCTGCAGGAGGGCAGGCGGCCCGGGCGCTCCCGG
>NW_009215664.1:0-14111 GCF_000690835.1 Fulmarus glacialis
CGGCTCTGCCCCAGAACAGCCTCCCCGCAGAGCGCGTTCCGGCCTCAAAACACCGCATCGCCTCCATTTCCCGCACGCTCATACGGAAGCCTGCGTGCTCGTACATACAGCTCCCTTCGCGTGTCACCGCAGTGTCATGTGGAACAACAACAGTATGTGCTTTACACGTGTCACAACCAGCTCTTTTTCAGAGACTTACAGATTGACGGATCTGACCATCTTGCCTAAAGAATTGCTTTTAAAAGCTGTAGATTCCACTCAAAACTCTTCTAATACATGATTTCACTTCCTGTTCCTGCTGTTTCAAGGATACTGCTCAAATTAGCATTTTCCACTGCGGATCTATAAAGTACCCATTCAACAGGAATTTTCTCCATTTGTGTAAAGATCATTCAATTAAGCAAAAGCATAAAAATGTCAAGGAAAAGAAAAGACCAACAGATTTGGAACAATGAGGAATATTTGAATATCCACATGGACTATTAAAAAAATTAACAGTTTAAGGATAAAGGAGTTGGAAACCAAGTCAACATGCTTGCATGATGCACACCCTGGGCTCAGAAAAGCTTAGGCATTATGGAATACAGATGTAATGATGCTAAGATCATGGAAGCACAAGTTTCAGTGGAGGCAACAGAAGAACACACTGCAATGAATTGTTTTGGTCACATAAAAAGTAAGGCTACAGTATCTGAGTAAAGAAAATTATCTTTAAAAATGCTTTCCTACTATTTGAAATTCAAGTCCTATTCAAGGAAGACCGTGGTAGCTTGTAGCAGCACTATAACGTGCAAATAACGGCCAATTACTATTAAAAAAACCTACTAACTCGATACAAGGTATGCTTCAGCTTCACCCCCAAACGTGCAATATACAACATCCCCATCAGTTAAGAGTCAAGAAAGAAACCAAGCAAAACAGAAAAGCTGAAGAAAACCAGCACAGAAATGGCTTTCAAGAAACGAAGAGCATGTTCTGAAGTGTCTGAAACATGCCCTAGGCTTCTCTCCAGCAGCAAAGCAGCTGTCCCCAAAACAAAACCATGAGCCCTTTGACAGGTTAGCTAATGCTGTATGCTCTTTGCTATACTGTGATACATGTACAATGCCTGAAGAGAGAAAGCCTTTGAAACCCCAGATGGGTAAAAAAAATTACAGTGAGAATGCAAAGACGCAATCAATTCACTGTTTAAAAAGCTCAGCTGAGGTGCAGACCTAAGAAAAGCAGTTTCAAGAGAAGTTCAAAAAGATGATGTACCCCACGTGCCACGGAATTAACAACAGTATCTAGGAATAGATTGATACCCTTTTCAGCCTCTCATCTTTCAGAGGCGTTAGCTTCAGACACCATTCTAGCAATCACATCTCCTGAAATACAGGGCACTTTCGACAAATTCAAGTTAACACCATCCACTTCTCCAAAATCTTCACTCATATCAAATAGATTAGACTTGGGTTTAACATTTTAATTTGCTTTTGAGAGGGTAAATGAGTATTAGTTTTGGAAAAAAAACATACAAAACTTCTGCATAGTCATCTTAATGGCTGGAAGGGGGAAAAAATCTCATTATATAATGCTGAAGAGTGATGCAAGGACAGAATAAAATGCCTTATCACAAATGTCTATACGTGATGCAATAAAATCTTTTTTCAATCACATTTCAGAACTAATTGAATTCAAAGACTTCCACTCAAAATGCATTCTTAATGCATTACAGCCATCAACAAAGTAATACAAAATCTTTCAACTTTTTCAACTGTACAATCATATTTGATAATGAGACTTTTTTAAAAACAATACCCTGTTACAGAGCACTAGAAATGAGAACATTTCACGAGTGTTCGAAGTTGTGAAAAACACTGACAGGTTACTTTTTTCAAGATGTGATATAAGCCAAAGAATGTCAAAACCCAAAAGCTAAATGAACTGTTGAAAATACTAATTAAACAGGTGTAAATAAGAACTTAAAAGAATACACAGAAAGATTAGCCAATATCATCAGATATTTGTAAAATTCAATATTGATAACTTCTGTAAAATATTATAAACAATAAATTGAAAAGATTAAAGTCACCAATATTTCTTTGGTGGCAGAAGGAAGGCTTCATGAATGCAACAGAAAAAAGAAGTGTTTGTATATTTATAAACAAGAATGGGGGGGAGGGTGTGCCCACATATACAAGTATACACAAAGTACATAATATCATGCCCAAGAAACTGCAAGTGTTACTGATACAGAAGTCCAAGTGAATATTATCTTGAGAATGAAGGTAATTAAAAAGCACACTTTGTTCCGATTAAAAAGGGGCACCCGTGTATTTTAAGTAGGGAACTTTCTTGTGATTTTTAAAATAATTTGGTTAATTTTACATTAAAAATTCTTAGGATACCATATTTTTGTACCATAACTTCTCAATTATGCTGAGGACAACATCTACAGCGCTACAGAAAAGCCAGCTTTTCAACTACATGTACTTACTCTTTCTGAAAATAATTTTCCAAGGAATCTACCTTTCCTCTGTCCGCTCTTGCACTCATAATCATCAATGTACAGCAAAACAGAAGGGAAAAAGGTTTTAGCAGGCTCTAGTGAAAATACCATATATTGCCCTCACCACCACCAAAACCACACTTCAGCAATCAAACATATATAACATTAAGTTTATTATGCACAAGCGTCTCTAAGAATAGCTTGTGAATATTTTTTTTAAAATTAATATTTTTACTTTCTATTTAAATTTTAAAAGACATTTTAGGGCCCAAGGTTTTTCCATTTTGAAGTCTATCTATTTATCTGTCGCAGCTCTTGGGAGATGTTAGATCACAAAGGCCTGGCATGGTTAATATCAAATGCATGCCTGCTCCTGCAAATCTGACAACATTGGACACAGAAATGTATATCCTTGCTTATACACAGCCTCTGTACCTACTGGCCTACTTCAAAACTTTTAGAAGACAGTTCATTACATAAATTATTAATCAACTACATAACACAATTTAGTCTCTATACACTCTGTTTTTGATTCATGAATTATGAATTTTTTCAACCCTTCCAGACACCGCTTTCTTTAGTGTCCTTAACTGTATGCAGTTTGTTATTTCAGACACCTCAGGGCTTCTCTTTTCCTGCATAATAACCAAAAGCCAGAGCAACCCAATGTAACAGAATATTATAAAACAAGACAAAAAAATTTACAAAACTGAGGCAAGTCTCATGATGATTTCCTTTTCCAACATGTCATCTGTCCAGTTCATCTCCTTTTCATACAAAATTACAACAATTTCCACTACCGTCTAGTGACCCAGCCTGCCTGAAATCGCAGATAGTTTTTCTCCTGCACCTCAAGACACTCTCTACCAACCCCTCTTTCCAATCATCAGGAAAGGAAATCCCAATGGATTTATATAATCATGGAATCAGTCATCCTCTTCGTGGCTACCTCTGCAGTGAACCACCAGGCTTTAACACTCAATGTTTCTGATGCTATCATGTATGTTCTCTTGTACACAATGTGATCACCAATTGAGTCATTGCTAGTGGGCAATCCAGATCTTCTTCAAATTCAACATGTACTATGTGCCAGAGATGCAGATACAAACAGCACCATGTAAACACAAACAGTATTATTATGCCCATCAAATTATAGTGACCTGTTTCTAACCCAATACAAAAACTTGAGCCTTGGCTAGCGCTGTTTGACTTGTGCTTCATCACTATCATTAACTATTTCTCCTGCCTATCTATGCCAGAATATTAAACATCAACCCAGGAGGTGTTTTTTTCTAGCTATCAAGTATTTTCTTTCCAACAACTTCATAATGTAAAATTAAGAAGTAACAGTGTTCTATAGAAGATATACAACATATATATCTTTTACATGATCATATTATCATAAAAAATCGTATTAGCAAGCAACTACTACCATGACTATAGCATTCATTTTTAAATGCAACAAAGAACTTCATCACTTTAAAAAAGTGAATAACCTGTACTCTAGTGAACCAGAATTTCCCATATTCTAGAGAATCAAGATCCAAATTAGCATGGAATATTGGAGACTACACTGCTGTGATACTCCAGTCTTGCAAAGAAAGACAAGCGGAGGAACAAAGTTCAGAGAAAAAAACGACTAATTGATAAACCCCCGAATTTCATTCTAGAATGAAAACTAGAAATGTCTGATCAACAGCAAAAACCTGAGTTTGGACCACCCACTTAGTATGCTATATAATCAGAGAACATCCCAGTTTTCACATGTCTTATAATTATATGTAGCATTAAATAAGAAAACAGGTTTCTTTGTAAAGTCATACCATCAACAGATTATAAAGCAAAATAGGACGTTTATCTCCCCCATCTTTTGAGCTTGGAAGGAGAGGAAGCAGGCCAGAAAGCAAAAGCTAGGGGAACTATAAAGGAAATTCCTGAAAATTCAAGCTATACTAAGAACAATTGATCAAATGCCACCACTAGAAAAAGAAAATGCAGCAATACATTAAATAAACTGGTATAAGCAACAAAAGCAAAAATTATCGATATTTGGTAATCTATTGTAATAAAAGAAAGTTAAGCCACAAACTAGCTAGTGAAACAAACTTTTCCATTATATATAGTTAAACAAAAATACAGAGAAAAAGGATCATTCTTTAAATACAAATCAAAACCAAACACTTGCATTAAAAAGATCATGGACCATTTGCAAACTGGACTTTGCCATATTTTTCCTTTTTAAAAACAAGCAAATAACTTACCTCGCTGACACTGCCGAATCCCACCTACTACAGCGGCGTGAAGATGGTGATACAGAAATACTGCTCAAAGCTGTGTACTGCACACTCTTGCACTGTACCTGAAGCGGTGCTCTGTGACAAAAGCCTTCTCTTTTCTCCATTCACTAGCTCCGTATCCTCAGTGCCAGTATCGGTAGACAGTCAACAGCCAGAGCCTTCCTTGACATAGGACACCTGAACCTCTATCATGCCCACACATGGAACCTATAGCATGATAAGCTATGGTATGAACTCAGAACAGCAGCTGTCCCACACTAGCCTTCTCAGATACCAAACTGAACGTGCCTTTCTGCAGCCTGCCATACTTTGAGCACAGTAAAGCTAACTGAGATAAAGCAGAAGTACAGGTTTCAAAATAAAGATGGCA
The DNA here is from genome assembly GCF_000690835.1 of Fulmarus glacialis. Taxonomy (NCBI): domain Eukaryota; kingdom Metazoa; phylum Chordata; class Aves; order Procellariiformes; family Procellariidae; genus Fulmarus; species Fulmarus glacialis. The sequence goes on from NW_009215664.1 coordinate 5,159, forward strand.
GAAACCACAGAATCTAACAAAATAAAGAAAAACTTCATATGAAAATACAGACAACTCTATGCAAACAATAAATTAACAGCGAAAACAGTTTTGATTTTGTTTTTTAGTAGTATCTAATTTCCTTTCACTGTGCACAGAGTACACTGAAATGACCTGCATCAGCATCATCTTCCAACAATAATTCACCCCAGTAATTTCTATAAACACAGGTAGACAGTTAACTCTTAAAAAGTTCCAAACATAGCATGTTGCAATAAAAAGGCAGGCATACAGGAGGATCAGCTACAAAGTGAATTAGTAACAGCACCACAAAAAAAAGCAGGTTGTTTTTCATGCTGTAACACATACTACCATTCGTAAGTATCTAAAGCAGGAAGCACTTAATTCTGTTCTACAAGATATCATAGATGGGTTCTGTATAAAATTACACTTAAAAAAAAAAAAAAAAAAGGAAAAAAAAAATCCTCTGTAAATGTTAACAGCAAATCCTACTGAGTGTGACAATCTGGGGGCTGTGTTTCTTTCCTCAGTCTGATTTTGCAAAAACTGTATTCTTCACTGCATACTGTAATTGCCACACAATATTGCATCACCATTCCTGTGTCTGTGGCAGACGCAGAGAAAAGGGTGTGGCATGGAAGTGCCTACCTTAATTCAATAATGCTAAACTGAAAGAAGTACCTGTACTTTGATGCGTCTTCACATACGAAGTCTTTCTGCGATAACTATTCCAACTCAAATTCAAGACCTATTTTATGCTCAATATTTTTCCTGCATAACTAAATAGTACTAGGGAGCAGACCGTCAAAATAACCAGACCTGATCAAGGAGAACCTGGCCTATAAAAGAGATGGATCGTGACACAGAAAGCCGCTCTGTAGGAGGAGTCAGGACAGGATTACATACATTGACTATTTTTATAAAGATCTCTCTATCTTGTGCATTGCTTAGGTTCATACATATTTCCGTCTTAAATAATAATTTATTCTTGCGATCCTTAATTTCTTCTGTATTCCTGTATGCAGTCCTGATGACAGTGGAGCCCTGTGAAGAACGGCAATCTGACCTGTGGAGGGTGAACACATAGGGGAGGGCTTGGAGAACTGAGATACTGATTCCAGAGTACAGATCTTGGTGCCCCAAGGTATGTCAAACGCGAAATCTACACATAAGTACATCCAGCATCACAGAGCACAGAGTAGTGACACTGGAAGCCTAACTTTTAACTCATCAGAAATTACTAATTTTTCAGACCCTCTAGTACTAACCTACACAGAATCTCTAGTCATTTTGAGGGAGAGTTTTTACAAGCTGGTTTTTTTTTTTAAATCCAGATATTTAATCTTCAGAAGCAAGAATATTTAGAAGAATGTCGGATAAAGATAATGTGTTTATTTTATCACACACACACAACACAAAGAGAATAAAACTCACAATATTTTAAATGTAAAAGATGAAGTCCATATTTTTAAAATGAACATTTCTACATTTTGGAAGTAAGATTTTCCTACTATGGATACCTAATTCAAAAGGAAAGCTATAGAAATCTAAGATGGGACAGAGGCTTCTATATTTTGTTGATATACTGCGGGTAGAAAATAAAGAGCACTGAAATTATTTACATTGTAACAAATGTAAGACCTTAGTAAAAGAAGTTCAAAAACACAGTGGCATTTTCACATTTCTCATGGTTCCAAACTTTTCAGTACTTCATTTCTTTAAACTCCCATCTTCTACATGTCTTCTGTTTCTAGCATCCATTCTTTGAAGTACACGTGCCTCCATTAAAACCAATACAGTTTACTTAAGTGACTTAAGTTTTCATGAGTTCTGAATCAACTGTTTCTGTAGTACTGTTGCACAAGGATTCAACTGCCACCATTAAAAATCTTTTTTAAAATCATTGTTACAATGATACTCAAATTCTCAAACTTGGCTACTGACAAGTCTACCATGGTCGCTCTTGCACAGAGCAACCGCTCTACTGCTTTATATAAAAACATCTGTTTTAGAATGCGGCTTTATCTCACAAAAAAGAGCACTCTTCCAGCAAGTATTATCAACCCGAGGCACAGCAAACAGAAATGGGTTGAACTGCTGACTCCAAAGACCATCATGTTACATGAAAGGATTAAGCATTCCTTGAAGTCTTAAAAAAAAAAAAAAAAAAAAAAAAAAAATCAGTGGTACTAGAGCAGTAGTCTGTGGCGTGGGAGACCTTGGTTTAGTTCCTGCTCTGTCACAAGTTTCTGAGTCACCACAGGCAAGTACTTCCCTGCCTTTTACAGGTTTTAAAATACCATAAGTAGCTATGAGTCTCGGACATCAATGCAAAAGGGAATGAATTATCTTGATAAAGATACTAAATTAACTCTATAGACCCTATTCAAATTTACTTTAGGTTAGTAATAACTAAATACCATAACACTCTAAAGGACACTATGTTAAATTATTTAACATCTCAGTTTTTACAGTCAGCACTAGTCAAACATCAATCACAGTTTACTTTCCAACTCTGCTCACATATTCATTCCAATATTTTGTACATCAAAGAGCCAAATTAGAGAGACATTGGCAACGCCCTTCTCACTAATTATATTGTATCTAATCTGAAGGCCTCCTTCTGAGACATCAACTCCCTATTGACATTTTATGGAAAGCAAATAAAGTAACCTTTCTTTAGAGTGAACCTTGTATTAGCAAAAAAATTCCCTCAGCTTTCTTTGTGAAGATCCCAATTACCCAGCTTTTGAAGCAAGTGATTCAAATTCAGCAGAAAAAGAGCTCTTGGGCAAGAGAATTATATGTTCTTTTATTGCCATTAAATTCTGATCAGGTATATCTCAAATGCTAAGTAAAATGCACTCACTATTTCACTTATTTGTATTGCTCGGGAAATGCTTCATGGCATACAAAATTAAAATTCAGCCATAATCACTCTGAAGTCAGGCCTGAGTCTGCATCGGAAAATAAAACACAAGATATTATAAATGGTTTGGAAATGACAGGACTAGATGTATCTTTCTGCTACTTCATGCTCTTTTTATTAGCACTTTCTAAATTCAACACCTATCACTACGTCCTTCTCCGCAAAATATTGTCCTCTCTTGTGTTATGTAGTTAAACCAAAACTTAAGTCTATGTTGCAGTGCTGAATCTCGAACATCAAATCCTAACAATGACTCACTATCTAGAGTGTAACTGCAAACTTCAGTACTTTTTAGCCTTTTTCTTTTACAGGAGTGTTACAAAAACACATTAGGTTGGAAGATCAAGCGTTCAAAAAATTAGGAAATAAAAAATTTAAAGTTTCACAAGCAACCCTAAGTCTACTTCCTCATATGCATATTAAGGAACAGCCTTCATGAAATAATCTTTTTCCCCACACTCAACTCCTTTAGTAGATGAGCACTTGTACATCCATGGAAGAATTATGATTGTGCAAAGAACAACAACTTTTCCTTAAACAGAACACCTGATTTTAAAATAAAGCTGTTTAGGGCAGCAGCTGGTTTTAGGGCAGCAGCTGGTTTTAATGTGCATAAAAGTGCTCTTAAAACTACTGTTTTACAGGTGCTGTTTTAGAAGAATGTCCGTCTCAACTTCTATTATGGAATGCATACTTTTTATTTGTGAAATTTCTTTTCTAATTATTATACTTGACCTAGCACAAAGCCAGACTAAAATTTTATAGTACACCATCAACATCTGCCAGCCAAATTATTCCCTAGTCACACCTGTGCAACCAGTCTTCAAATGACATCCTTAACGTACTTGTGTAATCACACAGATATCAGCCATGTAGAGATGAACCCTACACAAATTAACTCTCAACTACATTGACACCTCCATGCACAAAAAAGGGGAAAAATTCCTGTGAATGAAAGTAATTTTGTGACTCTAATAATTTTACATATATATATAAAAAACACACATGTATGTGCATATATATTTCAAAATAAACAGTCATTCAGAAATCAAAACATTAGTTGAGCAGAGCATTTTCACAGTTTTTACAAGAAGACAACTGCACATGCACGTAAGAAAGAAAGGAACAAGACTTAAGGCTCATATACAGGCAAAAGTAAACAAGTTTACATGAATTTAAAAACTAGCTTTAGTTAAACATGAGAAGTTTATCTTTTACACGTTAAAGTGGGGTTATATATGTGTCAACACACAAATGCATATCGAAGCATGTTTCAAACATGATTTCCAAAACAACATAGGTAATTTAAGAAGATTAAAATATCTGGTCATAAGACTGAAGCAAATTCTGAGTCTTATATCTGTTCAAAAAAATGACAGGAGGTAGTGAGGTTTCAAAAAAAAAAAAAAAAAAAAAATCACAGAGTCTGTTTTCACAGATCTGAGGACAGGATTAAGGTCTTGGTTCTAAGCTGATACATGGAGTTACAGTCATTATCTTTCAAAGAGAAAGTAGCAACATTACATATTTTAAAGGTTCTTAAGTATTTTAATAGCACTCTTAAGCACTGCTCAGTTATAGTATTCCTTAAGAGCTTTCAGATACCTTTACAAACAACTGAAGAAAATGGTTCATCTATAGCACAAAGAACAATCCACCAGATACAGGCTCCATGACTCCAGGCACGCATGCACATACAGTATGTCAGAGTGCAATTCCACCATTTCTACAACAAACAAAAGCAAGCTGCCACCAAAATGAATGGTTGTGCTGCCTGCCTTTTACCCACTAGTTTTCTTTCTCTTTAAGGTAACGTATTCAGCAAGATCAGTCTTGCACAACTACATGAGTGCTTACACTGGCACACCAGGAAGACACCAAAAACAAGTTGGCAATAGAGGGCGAGACCATTCTTTCTTAGCTGTAAGCCTGCACTTACACTGATCCCAAGCACACCCACAATGACAGAGGATGACATCTCTTGCAGCAGCACTGGCTCTTTACGTTACCACGCAGCAAGCTACTCTGGGAAGTGAACCAGATAATAGTTACCCATTCCTCACAGGCGATTAGTTTTCAACTAAACTTGGGACTAAAACTGGCCCATTTCACATTCACATTGGTGACAGCAACACTGCAAGTTGTCACTGGCAGCCCGGACAGAAACTGTCTTTAGCTACTGCAGAACTGTACCCTAGATGTGCTACAGCTTGTCAGTGCTACATCATCTACCATTTCTTTTTTCCTAACACTGATGTGTTAACAGCAACTAACCACATATTTTAGAAATAACGCTAACTGACTTTTAGAAAAATCATAGGAAAAACTAACTTTCAAAACCCACTTCAAACTAGTACCTATATCACATCTCAGCATAAAGCAACATGCTTTACATGCTACTAAGATTTACAAAATGGAACTTAGAAACCTTGTATTTTAGTTGTCATCCCCTTGCAAAATACAGAAAACACAGAACCTCCGCCTCATGAAAGATCTGTAATAGAGTAAATAAAAACAACGAAGATAAGCCTTTTGATACACCAACATTTCTAAGCTAGACAGCAGCTCTAGCAATTTTTATGTGAAGGAACTTATTTTCAAGCTTTCCCTCCTCTAACTTAACACTAAATTGTTTTAAAATACTCCTACTCCAGTTAAAACCTTTTCAACCTTTTGACAAACTGTACATTAGCAAAATTTAACATACAGTTTTCCTTCATATATAGTTTTCCTTTTACATATTTCATCTGAACACGTATTTGAAAATAATTCTTAAAAGAAGTGTGGCATTCTAAATGCTCCTCCGTGACAGTGTTCAAAAAAAAAACCCCACAAACACTGAAAAGCCACTGTGGTCTTTCATCAAAGACTAAATGAATTTTTGCTCCGTTTAGTACTATATGCAAGAACTGTAGGAAAGAACTTTAAAATATTAACTTAAAGACTTTATGCCACACAAACCAAAGTTCAAAGAACTGCTGTTTTACTTTAAAGGAGCTGACAACTAATTCTTTAAGCAGCAGAAGTTATCACTACAGGGTCCTTGTTTTTCTTCATGTCTCAGCAAGGTCATCAATTGTTACAAGAAAAGATACAAACCTGTTTCTAGATAAGGCAAACAAAAAAGGAAACGGTCAACAACAACTGTCTCCAGATGAATTTGCTTCTCTTTTTACATCAATTTCCCTGTAGGAATATATCCACAGTAACTTTTTAAAATGCATTTCCAGATGCAAAAGGACAAATACAGTCTTCACCATTCAAATAACACTTTACTTCCCCACTAAAAACACAGCCAACCTCAGCTTCTGTATTCAGCTTCTACAAAGAGAAACAAGTCAAAATCAGAAGCACACCATTTGGTTAACTGTAATTATCTAGCACTTTATCTGATTAAAGTACTGTGGAATTAGCAACCAGATCTCTCGTTATTCCTGTGATAACACAAAGAATCACCATTTTATAGATTAACTCAAACAGGCATATATTTAAAATAGTTGTCCTGGGCATTACAGAAACATAGTACGTAGTCTGGATTAGAACTAGAAAATATATACATATATGACGGGTGGCATAAAATTTAGAGAGTATTAATGGGGCATTAAGGGTAGCTTTTGTCTTCTTTCTTTACCTAGTCCAGTTAACAGCTAAACACATTATAGCATGGTATAAAACAACCCCAAGTCAATGACTTGGGAAGATTTTTGTTACATGCAATTAAGTGCTAATAGGAAAAACTCATGTAAACCTGCAGTAACATCTCACGGTAACACCACAGTATTTACACTCTCTCTCCATTTCTAGTCCACGATGTGATACTGCACACAGAAGACACACACCAAAACTGCATTTTTATCATGACATTGTACATTTAAGACATGAACACTACATATACTTTGAAAAAGAGTAAATTGCTTACAACAAATTTTCTTATTAATGAAACAAAACATTTTATTAAGATAACAATATGTCTCTACCTGTCGTGTATCTCTGTTAGAGTCAAAAGAGATATCTCTTACTATTCTTTTTGACAACTAGTTTTCACTTTTCTTAATGCCGATTTTCCTTCAAAAACCACAGCAACAACAAAAAAAAATCCAGTAAAAACAATCTCCTGCGTCTACGATGTTCATGATGTTTAAGACTGTAAGCTTTAGAGAAGAGATCCTAAGCTTTAGGCCCTAAGTGATGGTTGAGATGAACTAGAGCTTGCCAGCGTCCTTACTTCACTGCTACTGTTCTCTGCAGCAGGTAGCACTTACCAGCACCAACCAGGGATTCAGGTAACTACAGTCAGCAGCTGGAAACACAATTTTCACTTTGGCTTTCTGCAGACTGGGTACATGCATCACAACTGCAGAACTAAGTTCCTTACATGTGTCCAGAATTTCAGATACCATTGATTTACCTCGACTATTCTGGTTCAGCTTAGCTCCTGAAAATGAGACAACCATTAAAGCAAAACACACACTGATAATCTATTTGGCAAAACTCAGTCCAAGTTTTAAAGCTTACAGTTACAAGACTACAAACACTATTACAAGCAGAAAAATAAAGCAAAGCAATTCTAACTTAAAATTAAGAACATCATGTTTCTCATAGGAGTTGCATGTATAATCTTCCAGAATGTTTAATGTGAAGACCAGAGTTCATAAAACTGCCCTACTTGATTTCTTTGAGTTTTCAGACCAAAAAGAGTTACATGAACATGCTCATGCTCCCCCTATTCCGCTTTAGAGGCAGGTGTCTGACATCTGAGCAGTACCTCTTTCTCAATTCACACTAAGCAGACAGCAGCAACTATACTCAAACCTAAGTATGGAAAGTACTTGTGTTATTTAAAATACTTACTTTCCTTAGTTCACACCTACTTAGCTGGAGCCACTGAATTTCTGAGCTAACTCCTCTAGTACAGTCTAATTAGACTATAGCATTAAAACCTTACCAACAAGAATGACAGATTAATGGACAAGATACTTTGTCATGACATGCACTTTCAGGACCAAAATGCTCATCATTTCATCAGATTCAGAATTCTTGGGTCGCAACAGGTTCCTAAAACTATACCACTGATGGATGACTCTTATCTTTGTGCTTTCCTGTATAATTTTTCACTAATGTGAAAAGTGCTAAAGCTATTTAAGAACATTAGTTTCCATTGAAGTTAAGACAATTATCATTTCTAGAAATCAATTTTTACATCAATGTTACAGTGTAGAACAAATGATAAAAGTAGAACTAATCAATTTATTCTTTAGGTATACTCCCCAAAGTTATTTTCTGCAACAGATGACTAGTTTAGAGATCCAAGTTTTATCCTAAAAGCCTCTGTATTAGTCTACCTGTATTCCAATACCTCAAATCTTCTTGAAGACCAGCTTGAATAACTCAGGGTTGAGAAGAGTCCCTTCCATTTTTCCTCCCCCTCTGGAATGCACTGTGCTAGCCGCAGAGTTTAGGAGGAGATAAACAGACAACTGAAACTATGTCCCGTGCGTGGAATGTCCCATGTCCTTCATGACCTAGTCCAATTAGCTATGAGCTTCCTAACATCCACTCATCTGCCACGTTAAACAAATTAAGTCACTTTATCTATTTATTTAGCATATGAGTAAACTGCTTATTACAGAGGAAAGGTAGTATTCACCCAGACTGGTTGAAATAGAGACTGAAGAGAGAATATTGGAGAAATATTGTATGTTTACAGTTACAAATGAAATGTGAGCTTATAATAAAAGTGCCACCAGTTCACCACTGGAAAAGAAACTTGGTTCTTCTCCTGAAGAAATACTTAGGATGCTTTGCCTTTCACTACAAACGCTATTGTTTCCTGTCCTTTTAAAACCGTGGAGAAGGGGAAAAAACGAAGGTCTCCAGCCTTTTAATTCCGCAGGGGAACCCGTGCCATGAGCAAGAATCTCCCCCGCTCTTTGCTCTCACCGGATTAGAGAAGAGGGAGACAACAGCCCTCCCAGGAAATGTCACAGAGGGGCACCCAGCGGCCCATTTACTCCGGCAACCTGT
>NW_009215665.1:0-242 GCF_000690835.1 Fulmarus glacialis
TCGCCTGCGCACCCGGCTGCGGGCTCCCCGGCCACCCTCTGCCCCTCTTCGGGCTGGTAACGTGGACCTGAGTTACACACCGACTGTTTTAACAGCCCGGCTCCATAAATGGAGTCCCAGACCCCCCCGCGCTGGGTGCTCCCCCGCAGTGGTGCCGCTGCCCCCGGCCAGCGCTGGCCGCGCTTTGCTGGCCCCTGCGTCTGCCACGTTTTGCATTTAATAACCTCTTCCGAGAGCTGCTC
>NW_009215665.1:275-10279 GCF_000690835.1 Fulmarus glacialis
GGCTGTGCAGGAGACTGGCCAAGACAGCAAGGGCCGTGCACCAGAGAGAGAAGTGCAAAGCATTTTAGGAGGTATATAAATGAATTAAGACCCTTTTAAAGGTTAACAAGGTCCACTCTGTCTGTCATTAAAGTAACTTCATGCATTTAAATTTTAACAGTCAAACCAATTAGCAATAAAAATGTTGTATGAACTGCATTTTATTGGATTCTGGTCAAGTCAGAATTGGTTAAATGTATGATGTCTAATGGACTTTTTTCCCTTTTTCTCCCTTCATTTTAAACACAACCTGTATTTCCCAGTAGAGTGGAAGACAGCAGTGCCCGTGGAGAGAACCGAGTGCAGGGCACGTCACCCGTCACTGCAGCCGCCCCTCTGAACACTGCGGGTGGGTGTACCCGAAAGCCCTTTCCTGGGAGAGGAGTGGGTAACGGAGAGCATCCTCTGGCTGGCAAAAGAAACTAATGTACCAGCGAAGTAGTAACGTTGCCGCTGGGTCAGGGCTGCTGAGAGGTGGAGCAGCTGCTTTCTTTACAAAAGTTGTAATTGTCTGACTTTTTTTTGCTGAGGCGGCTCCCGGGTTGCAGTGGGGTCGCTGTGGACGTCGCTCTGACCCCGGGGAAACATGCGTGGGCGCAGCACGCCTCCCACATCCCACGGCCAGAGTGCGACGTCCCCAGTGCTGGCAGCAAGTTAGGTCTGGCCCAGCGGGTTGTGGGAGCACTCGTGAGCTCAGGAGGTGGGTCGGTGGCAGCGGCAGCCAGGGCCACTCTGCCCCAGACCCCCGCCTTGCTCCCCGCAGGCGGCCCGGCACACTGACCCCACGCCGAGCATCGTCAGGAAAACGCTTGGGAGTCCTGGTGACGCCTTTCTGAACACACCCACCGCCCGCCGCCGCAGGGACCCCTCGGAGCCCCTTCCCACCTAAAAGGGCAGTAAAGGAAAATCATCTGCACAAGGGGCCCAAAAAGCTGATGCAGCAAGTTCCAGGCCCCAGCAAAAATTACAGGATTACGGCACATCTTGTGCCTGTAATAAGGACCATGTGAATCGGGATGTTTGCATAATTGCAGGCTGTCGGACGGCCAAGCAGCCATTGGAGCGTATTGCAAAGGAATCAGTTCAGAGGAGATGTAGATGGTACCTGATTAGTTAAATTGCCAGCACCTGTTCTTCTTTTATTGCAAACATAAACATGAACAGTTTCAAACAACTCGAGAAGTGTTCAGTGCATCCAGCGTTTTCCAGTTCGGGGTTGATAGCTGCTGGTGGTGGGAGGGGGATGCTGCCCAGGGCGAACTGGAACAAACCTCGGACCTGCTCTTGTCTTGCTCCTGAAGAAACCTAAGGAGAGATATTGTGCCCAACTGTGCAGACACGTCAGGGGACTTCCTTCGGAGGAAGGTGGAAGCGACAAGTGGTGCAGGGAGCAAACAAGATGCTCTGGTCAGAAATCTGTGTCTGGCTCGGTGTGACAGCAGGTCGATCCAAACGGAAAGACTCAGTGGAAGGACAGTGGTTAAATTCTCTGCGTATGGGCATGGCAGCGTTTATTTCCCCCAGAGCCCTGCAGCCAGCAGGCTGCACAGGTACTCTAAAAGCAGAGTTTGAAATGGCAAATGGGAATGGCAAAAGGACGCCAGGACAGAGCCGGGACGGAGGGGGCTTGCTGCGGGACGGGGCAGATGTGGTCCCTCTGAAGGGCTGGTGCACTGTCTGTCTGTGCTGCCAGGATACCCAGAATCAGCCCATCAGGAATGGTGGGCTGGGAAATTAAAACCTGTTCGATGCCGGTCACCGATCAAAATGAAAAATTATGGGGGGAGGGAGAGAAGGGGGATCGGAGGTTAATTCTCAGCAGAGCTGCTCCGAGGGTCTGTGCGCTGAAGCTGCGGCTCCGAGCACCCCCGAGAGCGGTTGTGGAAACCAGATGTTGAGGAGCAGTCACGAGGGGGAGGGAGAGCAATGGGCTGGTATCTGTTCATAATTACTCTTGATTTTGTGCGATGACATTGAGATTGTAGGCAAACATGAAAGAACACTTGTGGGGACAGCAACGTTCATGCTGGCCAATGGATTAATAAAGCATGACTGACATGCAGGGAGCGGGAAGGCGCACATGGAAGTGTTTTGTAGGGGGTTTGATGTTCCGCAGGCCCAAGGAGACCCTCGCCGGTGCTGCTGATTGCCCTCCCCCCCAGCACAGCCATCGGAGCACCACGCTTGGAAAGCTCCCAACCCTTCCCGTGCCGCGCTCCAACACCTACGTGTGAGCAGTAAATACTCGCCTCGCTGTGCCAAGGGGGGTCCTCGGGCCACGCAAGGAGCCTGGTTTGGGAACAAGCACTCAGGTGCAGGACACAGGCCCACTCGCCTCTGCCAAATGCACGGTAGCCCCGCAGCGGAACAGACCCAGGGGTGCTGCCAGCGGGACTGGCAGGGTGCAGGCATGGGACCCGCACCCACCAAGGCCAGCCGTCACCTCGGGAGCGCAGTGGTGTTAACAGGAACCCCAGCATCCGCTGGCGGCTCCTCCAGCGCGAGGGGGACGCGGAGCTCGAGCTGGGCTCGGCGCGCAGACTTGCTGGTGGCTGGGACAGTGGCTCCCGGTGGCACGGAGACAAACCCGGCAACGCTGGCGTTCTCCGGCTCGGCAGCTGGAGGCCCCGGCCACCCAAAGACCTGAGTGAATTCAGTCACGGAAGTCTGGTCTTGAAGCCTTTCTCCCCTCGGACATGAGGGAAACTGCAACTCATTGCAGTGAGCAATTAGCCAGGTCTGTCAGGAGTGGGTAAGACTCCCACGGACTCCAGTGGCAACGTTAAAAATGAGTTTAATCAAGTTTCTTCACTCTTTGAGGAAGCAATAAAGATAAAGGGTGATCATACAAGTCTTACGTTTTCCAGCTTTAGTAACAGTGTCGTGTATCAGCAGCTGGAATGCATTCCTCATAGAAACTTACCCTTTTTTTTTTTCCCTCTCCAAAAAGGGGCTTGCATAAACAGCCCGGTGTAGAGCTGCCCCTGAGGTCTGTGTCCCCAGCGTCAGTCCATGGGTAACATGTGGTAGATGCTCATTCAGAGCCTGAACTTGAAGACAGTGAATTCCACCAGCTCCAGTACCAGGGCTGCTGTGGGAGAAGATACTTTTCTCTGGACTTCGTTCACACTGGCAGAGTGTTCAGAGGTGCAGTGATGGGGCAGCTTCCAGGAAAGCTGAGTGAACCTCCTATCAAAGCAAGTCACTGACTCAATAACAGCATACCAATGGTTAAAATTTAAAGGTTACCCACTTTCAATTAAATTGGAGCAATTAACAAGTAATCAGATTAACAAAGTACTGTATTCTGGATAAAAGGATTTTTCCTTTAGTAATTGCCCTGTGGCATGCACAAAGCCTGCAATTTAGGAAATGGGATCGGAACCGCAGGCTGGGGCGCGGGTGCTCACCCTGGCCAGCCCACCTGCACGGCGGGGTGCAGGCAGTGCCTGCCACCAGCGCCGTCACACGTGGCCCCAGGATCATCTCTGCAGCCTCTGGAGTTTAAAGCGACTGATCCTTCCTTTCCTCGGAGAGGTTCCGGACTGCTGTCAGGTCCCAGGTGGATCCTGGGATCCAAATATGACCCATTCTAAAAAAGGAGGAACTGGAGCAGCCTTGAATCCTATGCTGTGCGAGGTTTCACCCAGCAGGTAGGTTCATTCATGCCTCTGGAGAAGGACAGCCTTCCAAGGGCAGTGAATTGGGCTGGGTGAGAGATGTGGGAAGCACAAACCAGGCTCTGTTCAGAGCAAAGGGGAGTCACTTCAGTCACCGGCTGCCTCCATGCACTTGCTTCAAACCTGGAGAGAAACTGTTGCAATTTTTAATTTGTACAAATAATGAGAAAAGGAGTGTGTGAATGGAGAGACTGGAAGAGCAGGGGGGCAGCAGGGGCTGCCCAGCTTCACAAGCAAATTCCAGACGCTTCTGGGATTCCTTGCACCAGCAGGGTTTGTTTTGTTAGTGGTTTGGCATCCTTCCTTTCTTAACCTTCATGTTTTGTTGAAGCAGCCTCGCTGGGTGCATGACTGGGAAAGCACAGAGCAGCACTTTGCATCTCACTGGCTAGTGCCAGCAGCTGCCAGACTCTCTAGCATGCTCACAAATTATTTTGCTCCTTCCTCTGCGTTCAAACCACTATCACCAGCCCTGTTCTTAATCATTGCAGGTCAAACCAAGCTGAAGCCTGTGGTTTGGCTGCCTGTTTGTTTAACTCTGTGTGGCTGGGAAGGGGTCACCTCTCTTTGCAGGCTGGGGCAGAGCTGCCCTGCAGGACCTGGTCTGGCAGCCAGCCAGCGTGGGGGTGCTTGCTGCCCTGTCCTCTGCTGCCTGAAAACATCCAGGCTCTGCCTCGCTGCCCACCGAGGCAGGAAAGTCTGCGCTGCAGTTCTTGTAGCCCTGCGCTTGGTCCTGTGCGCCCGGCTCAGCACCTTTCCCAACAGGCACAATGGCTTGTGTTGGTGTATCAGTGCAGAGGTGTCAGCGGTGCACACGATGCTGCCCAGCTCAAGGGAAGATAAATAAACCATTAGCAAATCCAGGATCTGCTCACACTTCTGGAAGAAGACTACTGCCAGTCAAGCGGATGGATGTTTCTGAGATACATGAATGTCTCCTGCCCCCAGCACAGACAGGAGCACCAGTATTTAACTCTTGCCAGAGGAGCTTTTGCTGCATGCCTATTGCATTTAGTAGAAACGATCCCAGGAAGGTCAGAGCTCCAGCAAGTCTCTAGGAATATGCAGCAGACGAGCAAACAGCCAGGTGGAAGCCCTGTGGCACTGCCACCTAGCAAGCACAGCCACCACGATGGCCTGGCCAGGGAACAGGACTGGCCTGGCTCCACCTGCAGCAGAGCCGGGTCTCACAGCCTGGCAGCAGGGTGCTGCTGAAGGCAAGCCGAAATGAGGTGGTAGTAATCACTCCTGCCAGCACGCAGGGAGATAGCGGCATGCTCCTTCATCAGGTCTCAGGACAGCTCTCTGCTAGCTGGCAGCTGCTCACCGGGGAGCACTATGCTGGTCTCCAGACCCAAACGGAACCATAAAGTTCCTGGCATCCCTATGGGCAGGAGCTCCGTTCTTCCTGCTTGCTTTGGTAGTGCAGCTGAGGATCTGTCTTTTGGATGCACTTCAGTTTCTGGTCAAACGAGACAATAAGAATAGCTCCAAGCACACAAAGCAGCATGCAGAGGTGTCCAACTCACACCGCTTTCCAGACCCCCCTGCAGTGAGTCCGGCTGCCTTGTGGTCCACCAGCCATGCTGCACAAGCAAGGGGAGTGATATGGGATGCCCAGCTGCAAGCTCAGGTGTCCGGGTGGAAGTGTCCTGGGCTCTTCCAGGGAGCCTGGGCTGGCTGCTCCATCTGTGGGGACAGAGAAACCTCCCAAGGGGCAACCAAGAGGTAGTCCCCCTTGGATCCCAGACTCATCACTGCTTGCCTTGAGCCTCCGGAACTGATAACTTCCTAGGAGGAAAAAACCAAAATCCTCAACAGTTCCTGAGGACTTTCACTTTTGTACCCTGGTCTTTGCTCCTAAGAGCACTGACATTGAGCAGTAGCCCTGAAGGAGGTGGTTTACACCTGAAAGGTCCTGCTGCCTGCAGTCAAGATCTCAGCTTTCAGGGACACCTCTGCCATAGCCGACAGTCCCAGTCCAGAGCGCACCCCAAACTCCAAGGTCCCTTATCGGCCCTCACCCAGAGGGCTGAGCTAAGCTCTACTTAACCCCATTCTCAAATACTCCCCCTCAAGACAGAAATGCTTCCAGTGCTTTTATCCCCTGCAGCTGGGTCCAGGTTCAGCTGGTCCCTGATTGCCACTCTGCTTAACTCCTTCCATGCCACCTGGGGCCAAACCCTGTCCCCACCCAGCCCTGCTGCACAGGCTCCGGGGGCTCGGTGCCACGGCAGTGCCCAGCCACAGCCCCTGCCATGGAGTGCCTGCGGTGCCTGCGCCGTGCAGGTCTGCCTGTCCCCAGCAGCAGGCAGGGGTGTTCTTGGTGCGTGCGTGCCACCGTGCAGCGTCCCTGCTAACAAGGAGCAATCGGGCAGAACCGCGCCTGAGGTTTCCCAGCGAGTCAGGACTCGGCGGGGGGATCCAGACCTCTGTTTTGCTGAATACTTGTGGCATTCGTGGGCAGTTAGAGGATTAAGTGCTAACCCCAGCATGTTTGTGTAGATTGTGTGTGTGTGCCTGCAGCAGAGGTGGCTGGGCCAGCCGGGGAATGGACTCTCTCCAGAGCAGTAATGCTTAGTGCAGGATTGTTTTCTCTAGGCCAGGATTATCGTAATGATCTGGGTAGCTAGCCGCAGCTCCAATCCTATTACTCCATTAGCATGGGCGTTATAAGGTGACACTCTGCATCTGCTTGACAAAATGCAGCTTCAGACTTTGCGCTGAGCATTTTAACCGAAAGGAATTTAGTTTTCACTTGAAGAGGATTCTCTATTATTATTGGCTTATAGCTGCTTAGAAATAAACAGCAATAAATACTCTGCCAATTTACTTTCAGAATGTTCTCATTTGAAACACGCCATGCAGAAAAATATTAACAAAATAAACTCCTAGCTTATAAAAGGCTAAAGACAGCTTTTTTTTGGAGTGTCAATGTTTGTAGAAGTATTTTCTAAAGAAGCTGCAATTTGAATTAAGCAGCCATTGGTAACATGTTCTCTCAGGGCAAGCCACCGGAGATTGCTGTATACATTTGCTGTGTGCTAGCAGTCGTGAAATCTAAGAGCAGACTTGGCAGTACAGAGGGCTGGCAGAGCATTGCTGCATTTTGAAGTCAGGGAAAACTGGTGAGCGGCCAGGTTTAGGAAAGGTGTACACCGTGCTGCTAAGCGCACAGAAAGACCCTGCCAGTCCCCCCAGGTGATCCTCCAGCAGCCATCTCCTTTTACATCTCCTCATTGTTTACTGAAAATTTGCGAGCTGTGTCTTCCAGCTCTTAGGTATCAGTGTGCAAGCTAAGAAGGATACCGATGCCTTGACACTGGACTAACAGTTGTATTGTTCTTGTAATGAGCCCCAGCTCTCGGATGGGAGACACAATGCTTACACAATTACAACAGAATGGGATTGCATTAGTTAATGGAGATGACCTCCAAAGAGGAATGTTCTCCTCTTATTAATTTAAGATAATTACATTAAGATCCCTTCTCAAACTCAGTCTACGAAGGTGTTTTTCCATGACCTACAGCACGTCAGTTCCCATGTAGTTTTTTGAGATTCTTGGTCCGTGACTGTTGTTGATATAAGCGTGGGGGTTACACGCGCCTCCGGAGGGAGATGGGGGGCTTCCAGCGGGGCTGCTTCTGTCGGCAGGGCTGGAAGCACGCAGGGGGATCTGCCTAGTGCGGTGATCATCAGAACACAGAGCCCGGAATATCCAGCCTTTCCTGAATGTGCCAGGTCTCCCACAGTCACAGAAGTTAAGGCCTGGATATACCTGCAAGAACGGATGCTGTCCAGGATAGAGCATTTACTGAAAAGCTGCATTTTAGGGGAAAATGATTAGGGACTATGTGGCCAAAATTCCCCATCAAGAGGCATTCATTTGGGAAGGGCACATGAAGCCCACTCTGCAAGTTGGGTGCCTATGAAAGTGCAGTTTTTCCCGACTGGAAGACTCTCAGACGCAGAGATGAGCCCCACTCCATTACTCCCCTTTCTCAACTTGGCACGCGTTAGTCCAGTGCCAGCCCGGGAGGTGCTAACATGATAAAGTGTGAAAGCCTGAAATAAAGCTTAACACAGAGTTTGGAATGGAGTTGTTCAGCATTATTGGCTTGTAAATTGTTCCTGTGATGAGATTTAGTAAAAGACTGAAGAGGTCTTTTGGCAGTGGGAGAGTATTTATGATGCTTTTGTACTGGTACACGAACACTTTCTTGTTTTGCCTGTGTTTGTGGCTGCCCTGGAGGCTGTGTCCTTGTTTATTAGTACTTTATATACACGGGTGCCAGGGAGGTTTGGGGCTTTTCCAGCCCGCCTGTCCTCAGGCACTTGACTGCAAAGGTGACAGTGAGGAGAACTGCCGTTAGGAGTCCCCGGCCTGGCCCGGAGAAGTCGGGGTCCGTGCCCCATCCTCGGGGGCAGGACGTGCCCCGCATAAAGCCCGGGGAGGACTGGCGGCCCCCTTGGTGGCTGAAGCCAGGCTTCCTCGCGCTTGCTTTCCAGCCCCACAGGAGTGGTGCCGAGTCCCTGCTTTTCAGGGCAGAATCCCATGAAATGCCCTTGTCCTGCTACCTGGCTGCCGGAGGAGCCCACGATGCCCCGTCCTGGCCTCGGGGATGGGGGTTGGTGACCAGCAGCACCAGGGATGGCTGGGCAGGGCGATGCCCCTCCACCTTTCCTCTGGTTGCATGTGGTCGCACGACGGTTGCCCTCACTGGCACCGCTGGCCTGGCTGAGGATGCCGGTTCGCTGCTTCCACCAAAGCAAATTCCATGCCGTGAGGAGCTGAGCTCCAGCGAGGGGCCGGCAGGTCATTTGCTGTGGGCATTTCTAACGACAAATTTCAGCTCCAACAAGCACTCACGAGGACGGAGAGCGTAGGAAGAGCTCGGTGAACGGAAGCTTGGTTTTGAATTTGGCCAAATGTTGCCCCTTGTGTCAGGGCAGAGGTCATCGGGAAAGGGGGATTTTCAGGCCGGTGTTTTCACAGGAGCAACAGAGACATCTTCCTTTAACACTCGCGTCATGTACACAGCCATCACGCTGTTGCTGGCAGTCGAGTGCCTTTGTGTCCCCGCGCCTATGCTGCTGAGTGTCAGAGTGATCGCTAATGCCACGGTTCCCACCCTGCATGCTTTGGAGGGGCTTCTTTCCCCTCGGTGGTGCTGCACTTGAAAAGCACAGTTAGGTGCCCTCAGGTGGGAATCTATGGATGTACGAGTCCGCAAAGGGCGCAGTCTTCCTCCAAAGAATAATGCTGTGCATGGCTATCTAGACCAGCAGAGGCACAGTAGACCTGCCACCTTCTCTGTTTAAGCTTTCTAAGGCAGGAAGCAAAACCTGTGTCTAAGCGCAGACTGACATACTTTTCAGGAAAGATTGCACCCCTGGGATTGCTGGAATAAGCGCTGTAGCAGGTTGCAGCATTTATGCACTGGTCATGTCAGGCCAAATGGGACATGCTGCCCCTGCTGACTGCTGGGCTGGTTGCCATTGGGAATCTCGCATTCGGGTTGTAGACACACTTGGGACTCCCCTATTTGTACTAACCACAAAACGAAAGCTGAGTTAAAGCCTGGCGATGTGCACAAACAACACTCTTGCAGGGCTGGAAGGGGAATGGCCAGAGGCTCGCAGCAGCTCTTCCCGCTGTGCCTGCTGGCAAGTTGTGCAGGCGTGCAAGGAAAACCTGCCTGCGTGTCTGGTGCAGATCGTCTCCTAGTCCTGCCCTTGCTTTTCCCTCATCTACTGGAGTTTTTGAGCTTAAAAGCAGCAAGCCACAGAATCATGGCCTGTTTGTAGGAGCTGGGATGCTGCAAGGTCTGGAGGAATCAGGACATTGCACAGACGGGCAGCATTGCTTCTCACGGGAGCATTGCGATAGCACGGACAGGAGCCCCGCTCCAGCTGCGAGAGTGAAGAGCCGCTGCGGAGCCGGCAGTGCTGGGTCATTTCCAGGGCTGGTCCTGTCTGCTGCTGGGGTACTGAGGGGGGGTAGGAAAACAAGTCAGCCAAAGGCACATCCCTGTAGTCCCTGTGTGGGTGGGTTCTTGGTCGGGGGCTCCTGGAGGGCAGGGAGAGTGAGTGGGCTGTCGCAGGAGCTCAGCTCCAGCACGTCCCTCTGCGCTGGTTACTAGGCTGAAGTGTATTGGGGGAAGCCTCGGGCGCAGGCTCAGTCCTGCCCTCGCGTCCCGAGGACAAACACAGTGCCTACGGGACAGGGACCACGGACACTGCCCAGCTGCTCGGCGTGCTCCAAGTACCTGCCAGCCCTTGCTG
>NW_009215666.1:0-11878 GCF_000690835.1 Fulmarus glacialis
CCCCCCCAAAAAAAAATATTGTTTGAAATGTAAATTATGTCAACATATCTGAAATACTTAGATGTATATTTATCATTCCCACATTCTTTTAGACACCATATTTACTACACAAATAAAAAAGGAGGGTTGTCTGCCAACACGTTCATTTTCAAGTGCATGTTTTCTTGCTGAACAGATTTATAGAAGTGAGTAAAAAGAGTTTAATGTCTTTTTTTTCTCAGTGGCATTTCCTGTCTGCAGGATAGACATTCACGAAAGACCTTTTTACTCTGGCTACTTCATTAGGCCAATATGATTTCTTCCTGCTGTACATAGTTCTTTAACAGAAATGTTAAGGTTAGTACAAATAGAAATGTGTGTGTGTAAGCAGCAGAAAACACAGCAGCACAAGGGTCAACAGAGGGAGCTGTGTTTGTTCTCAGGACACCATTCCCAGCAGGTTGCAGCATATCACATACATTATTCTTTTTCTTATTAGCCCAGCAGCAAACTGTAAGTATGTATTTCAAACATAGGTTCCAAACAAGGGAAAGAAAACAGTGAGCAGCAGCCTGGCCTAAGATTTACAGGAAACTGAAGTTAGGAGATTCTGAGATAAAGACAACCTCATGGCAACTAATGACTCCTGGTCATATAAAAGATCTGTCCAAAAACTAGCTTGCTGTCACCAATCAAGAACCACAGAGTCATAATATGGTGTTGAGAAAGTCCCTTGTCCTCTGTGCTGCACATCAGTAATCCTGGCCAGACTGCTTGGACACGCACATCGTGGTGCTCAGAAGAATGTGGGTATGAAAGAATGAGTGAATTAAATCTAGAAGAGACTGAGCAGGTAAAAATCAATTTACACCAAGATTTTGTAACTAAAAATCACTTTTCCCTTTCCATAAGATCTCACACTGAGAGGTTTCTTTCTACGCTCATTTTTCCATGCAAGCCTGAAACTTAAAAGCTCTGCGTTATTGTAAACTTCTCCTCTGTATTTATCCTTCAACTTAGAAGAAACTTCAGAAAGTTTACTTCAAACAGGCAA
This sequence comes from Fulmarus glacialis, assembly GCF_000690835.1. Taxonomy (NCBI): domain Eukaryota; kingdom Metazoa; phylum Chordata; class Aves; order Procellariiformes; family Procellariidae; genus Fulmarus; species Fulmarus glacialis. The sequence goes on from NW_009215666.1 coordinate 1,034, forward strand.
GCAATAAGATGCCCTTATCAGTTGCTTCATGACCCTTACAATTTTAATATCTCAGTAAAAAACTCAAGAGTCAGATCTAATTAATACAAATGAACAATAATAGAAGATAATCTTCAGTACTTGAATATTTTACATTCAAAAAGCACTGAACAAATGTTGACTCACACATATCTATTACAGCTTTATTAAAAACAATTAGAATGAACAATGGTTTCTTTTTCAACTCTCCAGCAGTCTCTCAAATAAGCACATATTATTTCTTTTCTCACACTATGTTTCTAAAAAGGCTCTAATGTTGCTTTCCTGAAATTAATACCACTGTATTATTGGATCACATTCTTAATCATGCTGTATTTGAGAAAGTGATCTCCATTACTTCTTTTTGTTCTTATTTTCAAAAAGTCCTACACAACTGTTAACCATGACTTAGAATAGCATTTAACTTGGACTTCCTATTTATTTACAAGATAATCTGTTGTTAGAAAAGGTTCATAGGAGTTCTTGTTGAAAAGCTACTCTACAAGTCATGTTTCCCAACAAATCAGCTGATCTAGAAACTTTTATGTTTTGCTTTCTTCAACATACCTATATTTTTCCTTTATTTTGTCATCCTTACGTTCTTTTCCTGTAAACTTTAATTGCACCTCCATGGTCCAAATCCCTTTATTTTACCTGTTCTTTATACTCAAGATAACTCATGGTGGTGTTTCTCCTTTCAAGTTTCCCTCAAGAGAATATCTAAATTAACTTTATTTTTTCTGAAGTTATCAGCATGTTCACTTGGCAGCCATATGGGGGCTTTAGATGGTGTAAGCAAGGGATAAGAAAAGTAGGGCTGTCCCCAGGTCAGTCAACAGTGGACTCATGCCAGAACACTGTCAGTGCCTGGAGTACCAAGAAAAAACATACTCTAATGGAGTGGAACTGAAGCGATGTTAGATGTTAAGAGTAGCTCACATTGCCACGGAAAGCCCGTTTCTCCTTGAAAGCCACACACTCCCTGAGAGTTATACTAAGAGGGAAAAAACAAACAAACAAAAAACAACCAACCAACCACACAGCTAAAACAGCTATGCATATTGGTTTCTGTCTCAGCTGTAACTGGACACATGTTGCACAGTCATCAGTGTTCAAGACAGACATTGTGCTATGCCACATAGACAAAACCATTGAAGTCAAAAGGAAGCTGAAACTCGAGATGACGAAAAAATAGTTAGAACAGGGGACAATATAATTATGTGCAGGTAAATATGAGGAACTCTTCAACTTCTGGCAGGAAATTGTCCAGTATTTCATGGAACTATGAGAGAAAACAGAGGGAGTGAAGCTGTCAGGGCTTCAGTAAAAGGGCACAACACCACAGCTGATAAATATACTCAAAGCTAGTAGGCCTTGGCCTTTGGAAGAAGCAATTGAGAATTTCATACACAATCAGGACCACTTCTTTGTACAACAGTTTTGAAAGACACCAACCTTTAAGAATTTCACACAATCAAGATAAAGAACTTTTACTAGCTAGCAAGTAAGAGCAAGAAGGAAATTGAAATAGAAAAAAATGTAGAAAATTTATTTACACGAGGAAGATAGAAGGGCAAAACCCAGCAATGAGCTCATCAACAGCGGAATACAAGGAAAAGATGTTACATCAATGCTGTAACAGGGATGAAGATAAGTAAGAACATAGCTAAACTTGTATTTGGATAAGAGTCATTGGATATATTGATAAGCAGAGTGAATGTCTAAATGACAAGTGAGATCTATTCTAAAAAATACACAATGGATAGAGTTTTGAAGAAAATAATCCAGACAGAAAGAAGTTACTGCAAGCATGAATGGAGCTAGCAGTACATGGACCAGTGTTTCTACTTGTCCAAAAAATTGAGGAGACAAAGATAAATATTTGGCAAAGACAGACAAACTAAATGCTAAACTGTTTGCATTAAGAAGAAAACAAGAGCTAAAAACTTTAAGTCTGGCTGACAACAAAATCTGGGATCATTAAAAAAGTGAAGATGACAAGAAGTAAAGGAAAGCAACTGCTATATGAATCAATGGGCATTGTGTTGAATATTCTTCTCCTACAGAAAATTTCCTCCTCAGTCTTTGTGATACAAACAAAAGAACTACCTTACACTGCTCTAGCAGTGCAGGAAATTCTTTATACACATGCCTAATCCTCTTTTGCAAACATTTTGCAAAAAAGGGTATATAGCATAGTTCAGCACAAAAAGTGCAGTCAGGTAAATATTAGTTTTGTAGCTAATATACAATTGCCCAGGCCTGATTTAGAAATGTCAAACAAAAAATGTGAGGTTAAAAAAAGGCTTTATTTGTAACAATGATTTCCAAAGCCCAGTTATTTATTTCAGAAATCTCAACTGTTATTTAGTAGAAATATCTTCTTAAACTAACCATTTAGTTAATACTTTTTATTTTTCTTCTAAAAAAATTCTAAACTATTCCTTCACATCCCACCATTTATTTCTAATTTATTATTTCTGTGATTCCAACTCTTCTTTCACTAGAATACTCAAAAAACTTGTACGATATGTGATGTGAGTTTAATTGTCATATTCTTCCAATATTCAAAATATTAGCAGTGGTTTCCAATTCACTCGAAATCGGACCAAAAAAAGGAAGAATCACTGACAAATTCAAAAAGGAATGCAACAGTTCTCCAGTGTTTTCTCATCTTGTTTGCGTGGTAGAAAGATATTTAATCAGTATACTTCAAGAACTCAATTTCTTCTTTGCCCAATAAATTTTAGCAAAATAGTTCAGTGTTTCAGCACCTTTATCATCTCTTATGGAAAAGACTCAAAGAAATAGGCTATACTGTATACCTTAGGTATAATGAAATTTTCTAGGGCAGGATAAAAGTAGATAAGAACACAAGCCTTTGGAGAAAGGTGTCTGAAATGCAAAGGATTGTCGTTGATGGCAAACACATTGGGTTTTGTTTCAGATGAAAGCCAAATACACACCTGTACTCAGGAGCAAAGCTTGAACAGTGGTATGGCAATAGTTTGTCAATGAAAATCCATTAAACAGATTACTGCATTTAAAGTATCAGTCATGATTAACAAATCTAACTAGTAAGTATTATATCAACTTCACTGAAAACAAATGAGACTGACATTACTAAATGATGTAATTTGGGGTTTGTACGAGATGATCTTTGGAGGTCCCTTCCAACCCAAACCATTCTATGATTCTCCTTAAACATTGTTTATTTGATATGATGACAAAGACTACACCCAAAATTAGAAAAAAAATATTCTGTAAACCATTACTTTTTTCTCAGTAGGAAGGAACTACGTGCAAAACAAATCAAGATAGCTAAATGTTTTAAGTCCTAAAGCAACATAATACTTATACTGCCCACTGGAGAAAGCATCGGCGGGCGGGGCAGGGAGCACCACCAAAAAACCCAACCTTCTGTCAACAGTCACCTTCCAAGATGATCATCTAGCTGAAACCCCATTCATCTCAGACGGGTCTCACATTGTAAGCGTGCTGTCATGTGACTACTCATTTCTAAACACAAAGATAGTCTTCATCATTAAAAAGTTTTACAGAATATATCACTCAATACCAATCATAATCAATGAAACCTCCAAAAAAATAATATGAAGGTTAAATTACTTTAGGAGTAAGTTTATTACACTGAGTAAACCAAGTACAAAACATGAACTATAGTAAAACAAAATGCAATTGAATATTTAAATTTTTGCAAGTACAAGCATACTTCATCAAGAATTTGAGCAACAAAATACAGCATTCAAAACAACATCAACTTAAGATAATACTGTGAAGCTAAGTTAAAAGCGCTTAATAAGATAAACAGATTTAACATAGTTTTCATAAAATAGTTCATGGCTACGTGCAAGCTAGGAGAAAAAAAAAAAAAACAAAACCCAAACTCCACAGTAATAGGTGATAATATCTGTGTTCTGAGACATCAGCCTGGAGTAAGTGAAAGAAAGAACATACAGGAAAATAAAGTAGTTTATCTAAAGAAAACCTAAAGTCTGGAAGAGAAGATAAAGGTAATAGAGGATTTATTTTATACTTACTGCTGAATGAACAGAAAACATAAAAGTGCAAAGTAACTTAAAAAGAAGACGATAATTGCAGAAACCACAAAAGCAACCCATAGAGTCCCCCCCCAAAAAACCAAACCCCAGGCCGCACTTATGAAGGGAACCTGAACTGTTTAGAGTCATGCCCTCAATGTCTTTAAGCCAACAACAAAAGTTAATTAACTTTGGTTGAAATAAAACATACAATACTGTAACAGTCACAGCATGCCAGTATCTCAGTAAGCGTCTAGCTGTTTCTTTCAGAGTTCCAAATCTTGACTTTGAACTCAAAGCCAGAAGGATAAAAGAAGGTTTCCATTATAATTTTTTTTATTATCACATAAGTAGCAATTATCAGTTTATTCACTACTTAGGATCTTCCTTGGGAGTCAAATAGTTTAGTCTTTCCCTTAAGCAAAACTGTAGAGCAAACTACCATGGGATCTCCAAATTCTTTGAAATACCATAATTACAAGACATTACTCACCTAAAAGATAAACCTGGAAGTCTTGTATTGCTAGTTTGTTTGATTCTCCTCATTTGAAAAGAATAGCAAAAAAATGAGGCATAAAACAGCATTTTTAAGAAAAAAACTGCAACAGCTATACTGAGAAGATTCACATTTCTGTCAACAGCAGTTCTTAAAGTATTTAGTAGAAATTCTCAGCCCGCTCCCCAGCCAGAATAAAACAAAAGGTACAAGAGAGGCTGATGGAGATTGAAGAACCTTGATGAAAAGCAAATGTGTAAGATTCCATATTCATAGAGTAAAAAAAACTTGCCTCCTCCAAGAGAACGGAAAAATGTTTCATGTTAAAAACTGATTGTAGCGTGTTCTCTGAAGTCAGCTCTACTAGATGCATAGAAGGTGTGACACTAGAAAAATTGTGCCTAATGGTGAGGTTTGGTTTTTTTGGAGTTTTTTTAATGTTTTGCATGGAAAACTAGGGAAAGCTTACACTTGCACTGTTCAGTGGGGTTGTTCCTTCAGAAAAGGAACTCCACCAACTTTTGAGATATAAGAACTCTTATTATTTAATGCAATGTTTTCTGAGTTATCACATTGCCTCAATTTTTTAAGACAAATCTATCAAATCAGTTGGGCCACATCCAGCAAAACTTGACCTATAGTACTACTGGTCTAGCTCTTCTCACCAGACTCACAGTCACATCTAACTGAATTGGTACATCTGAAAGAAATAACTAACAGTTAAAAATGTCTACCAACAATGCTGCAACTTGTCAATCCATACAAGCCAATCGATGTCTTAAAACAGATCATTTCAAATTTATTTATACTTGAATACTACCAGATTTCAAGAAACACAGCAAAAGGACAGTGGAATAAAATGAATTACTGCTTAAGATTTAAGAAAATTATGCATTAACTTGCAGAGGTGCTTTAAAATACATCCTTATTTACAAAATAACAAATAGGTAGTGCTGAAAGAGGAGTAATTAAAGGATTAGTGTGACTGAACTAAGTAACACAAATGTGTGTAGGAGTGTGTTCAGAAAATTTATTATTCATAACAATACATGCAGCAGGAGAGAGTTAGACCACAGAATGCTATATTGATACCAGGAAGGTTTGCTGGTTATTAAGCAGACATCTTTTTGCTTGCCAACTAAAGTACCTCTTTAGACAAAACTGATCAGGATAGCCAATTCTATAGTTGTACAATAGTGAGGATACTGTTAGCATTACAGAGATAATAATATGTATTAAAGCCACTGCCAATAAATGCTCAAATACTACAGGAGTCTTTCTGAAAAAATTAAAACTAGAGATTAGTCTTTAAAATACAAAATAACACTTTGTCATGATGGTCTGATGACAGCAAAAATGAAAAAATAAAAACTTTTTTCCCCATAAGCCAAGTTTCTTTCCAGAAGACATCTTACATTAAGTATTAAGAGGGCTCCTGATCAATTGGACAACATTGACACACTAAATTTCAAATTTATTACTGTTGTTAGTGTGTCCAACTGTAGTAAGTCTGACATTTTTAAAGAGCATTTTAAAGACAGACTTGTCAGTTGAGCGAGGCTCAAATATTAAATAAAAATAGCAAAGTGAGCTTTAACCTATGTGGAATTAATTTTTAAATGGTTTTTTTGAATCAATGTTCATTCTTGATAATAAAGTAAAAAATGTTTGCTACTTAACTTTGTATTTTACTAATTCAATTAAAATGCATAACCCACATGTAATTATCCTATATAAGTATTTCCCCAATGAGTCAGTTACATACATACTACTGTTGGAATGATTTAGCATGGTCAGATAGGTGCTTACTCCTCAGCCAGTCCAGTTCATGGTCAAATCTACTGGTCTAAATCCATCTTTATTGGCATTTTGCCATAATTTGTCAGACTCAAACGAAGCTGCTGAAGTTTAGACATGGGCTTATCTCTGTCATCCTGGCAGACGCAGTTTGAAACAAGGTTATCAGGGAGAAGCATCGTGCTCAGTCTACTTTACTCAGCACAGGACACTTGAATTTTTCTCAGTAAGACTGATACATATGAACCTCACCTCTACATCAACAATCTACCCTTTCAGTTTTCTAATATTAAATTTTCTGGAAACCCATGAACTTTTAATATTATTGAACAAAAGTGCAGCATTTATAGAGCTCAATTCCAGAACAGACTAGATTTTTTTAAAATTATTTTTTAAAAGAAAAATTAATGTTTGATGTTTACGTAAGACTTAAACATAAAAACCAAAAATGTTTACATAAAGAGGATCCAATTCTGACAAGCACAGAAAGACTTGTCATCTGTGGTACCAAACAGCACAAGGAAAAAAAAAAAACAAAACCAGAAAATAGAGCTCAACAAAGTCTTGCAAAATATTCCATTACTAACTTTCCCCTCTTTTCCTGTGTTGCTTATCACAGTGTTATCTAAGTGCCTGGGTCAGCCAGATTTATATTAAAAGACTATGGTAGAGGTGAAAATGCAAGAGATTGTTTTGTTTTCTTTTTCATACTCAATCTTCTTAACCAGTTTCCCCTCCCTCCCTCCCCTCCCCCCCCCTGCTTCATTTTGTCGTTTATCAATTCCTCTCCAAACATTTCAACTTCCCGATCAAATGAGTCAGGAACTCTACAAACAGCTTTTATTCATTACATAAGGAAATTTCATTCCTGGGGCATCACCCATCTCATATACTGATTGAGATATGGGCCTATGAAGAAACATACATTTCTTAGGAAATGTATGTATTACAATATATTACTTAAATTTTGAACACGTGAGACTCCAGACTAAACCTAGTACATCTGATTTCTAATTTCATTAGATTCGTTAATGGCATTTAAGATGAAGACTTATTTCAAGAAGAAGGGAGGAGTTTGAAGAATTTAACATAGCTGTTTCACCCTACAGGATTTGAAGAAAATTGTGGAGGGAAGATGAAAGTGAGAGGAAGGAGCTAACTCTTATATCAGATAAGAAGCCTCCCATAACATAGATCTGGCTATATATTCCAAGGATGCCCAATTAACATCTACTGTATATCAGTTGCAGTATTAGTCCATGTCCAAGAAAGAGAAATAATATGCAAGTGAGAAAACAAAAATTTTCAAAGCCTAGAACCATGGAAAACCTAAAGAGAATTTGACAAGTCAGAAGGTACAATTTAATTCAATGTAAATTATTTTTTTAAAATTATTAAAGTGATTCTTCGTGTGTTTGGGTTTTTTTGTTGTTGTTGTGGTTTGTGGTTTTGCTTTTTTTTTTTTTTAAGAGACATTAATATATTGATGCATCTTTACATTGATTATCACAACTGAGTAAACAAATGTAGGAACTCTCACTTATAAAATTATAGATTTAAACCAAAATTTCTACATGGAGAACTGATTCAAACATAATAATCATTATCACAGCTTCCTCCCAATTCTCACCACCAAAAGGTTAAATTCTGTTGGTCATGGTAGACTTAACTGCTAACCTGTTTCTCTCTTTCTAAAGCTCTGTAATATAAACTAAGCTGAAAACAAACCTAAAACTTACCATTGTGAAACTACTGCTATTTTCTGAATTGAATAAACAAATACTATAAGAAAACAAGTGAAAAGGTAGTAATTTCTCTGACTTCAGTCCTTTCATGTTCTTTGCAAGCAACAGAGGTGCTGAAAGCATTAGTTTCACATCTCATAAAACAACAAAATATGTTTTGACTGGATTTTTTTTGTTGAGGGAGGATACTTCTTTTAAAGAATCTCAGATACCTATTCAATGACCTTTTGAGATCAGTGGTGATAATTTAATCAAATAAAGTAAGGTTAAGATAGGCATGAACTATAAATAGATCCCTTGAATGTCTGATAAAACCTCAGCAAGAAATAAACAGCAAAAGATTTCATTAGCTTTTGTAACTAAGAAATTTGGACCAAGAGAAACTGATAATTTGGCTTCAATCAGAAAACCATATATGAAAATCTTGGAAAATAAATAAAAGTGTTAAAAACAGTGGTGGTGTTCCTCTTTTTTTTCTTGCTCCCAGAGTGTAGTTAGAAGACTCCCAAGAACACAGAAACCAGCACTACATTAGATGTACAATGACTGTTACCCTTGTTAAAGATGGATCAAAAACGAACAGCGGCAACAGCTTTCAGCAAAAGCACCTCTTCAGAACTAGTTTTGTTTTACAAGCACCTGTACTCAAAGAATACTGCCTGTGTCACATTTGTAACTGGCACCAGTTCAATGCAGTGATGTTTCCTGACCAGACCAACACTCTTCAGTTAATTCAGAATAGTGATTGCTGCTTTTATATCCCACACCTGTACTGCAGCTGTTCCAATAGTTAAGTACAGATATTTGATATCCACAGAGACAACTACCAACAGCAAGCACCTACTGTTACAAAGACATGATACTCCTTTTCCTGAAGCCCACAGATACATCTAAAAGATTTCCTCCCAGGGAAATCCTCCCGGATGAAGCTAAGAATGACTATCTAGCTTGAAACGCTAGGAGTGGACAAAAAAATCGAAGACTTATATAGATATATGCACCCAGGAAAAGAAATAGCCTTATTCTGTGTTTGTCTGGATGAAATAATTAACAATGATGAATTATGAACTATGCAGAAATTACATCCAAACTATATTTCCACAAAAAGCATCAACTGCCAGCATTGAACTAGCAGTATTTTGTTTTCTCTCTTCCAGTCTTCCTTTATTAATTCAACCTGGGAAATATTATAAACGTATCTTCCCACTGGGAATGAAACAAGTACTGTTGACAGAACATACTATAAAACATAGAAGGAGGCAGACTACGTTAACATAGTGATAACTACAGTATTTTCTTCTCATTTACATGGAGAACAGAAAGAAGAACATCAGTGTAGAAAACTTCACTGAAAAAGTTAAGATTTATTAATGCAAACAAAAGTAAAACCAAACTATTTTAGCTATGGAAATTCAAAAATAGCTATGTATCTCCCAGTGAAACTTTGCTACAGAAAACATCACTAATTTTTTTTTTTTTTTCGTGTAAACTAAATTACTTTTTTAAAGAAAGAGAATACCAAATCATTCCAACAGTAATATTTCAACAATCAGGCCTTCCACGTCCATGGATATGTCCACTAAAAGTCCGATTAAAAGGCAGCACTTGTACTCTTCTCCCAGTCTGGAATCTCTTCACATTTAGGAAGAAGCAGCTGGTATTGTTTCCATAATATTATATTAAAACTATATTTCAGGAAAGGACAAAAAAAAGTGATAACAAAACAGAACTCACCACAACCCCAAACTGCTCCGGCTCAGACAAATTATTATACTCGCTCTTGAACTTGGACAATGCATTCAATTGTTCTTGTTCAGGAAGATGTTTTATTAAATTCTATCAAGAAAAATAAAATAGGCTTAAAAATCTCGGATTCTATGTTGTTTGTATTATTGTAGGCAAATGGTATTACATATGCAACATGACCATACACTCCAAAGACAACACTCCTCCCTGAAGACAGTAGAATGTAAAATGGCAACACACAAATTAATGTGAGAGTGTAAAAAGCAAGTGATTAAATACTGCTAGTTAGCATGTTTTGCTGATTCTACAAACATTTATGTAGTCTTTTTTAAACACCATTTTTAAAGAAAGAATATGCTTGATAGGTACTATGCAAATAGAACACCAAGAAGCAAATAGAACAGGGAAGGCAGAATAAGAATTTCAAGCGTAACATATCCAACTAAAGGATGGCAAGAATTATTAATGCTAGACAAGTATTTTGAAAATGGGTAATTTATTTTCTAGTATTTCAAAACAAAAGCTTAAACCCATTAGACACTACTTAGCCTGAAAACTTGCCCGAAGTAGGAATTCAGAGGTGGGACTCAGCTTCAGCTGAATTCAGGAGTCAATATGGGGAGCTTGGACACTTACACAAGTGAATGTCTTGTGAACACAGGTAAGGGAATCTAAATATGTCACCTTCATCTGATCATCTGAAGAGTCCTCAGACTCCCTGGAGCTTCCTGAACACTTAAGACACCTATATTTACGTATAGACACCTACATTTAGGCGCCTGAATCCCACTCGAATTACCATCAGGTAGGTTGGCTAAAAATGGCTATTCTGATGTTCTGGAAGTAGAGAGCTTCTCAAACATTTAATTATGGTATATAATTTGAGTCAGTACCTCAGTTCTGTCCCTTCCCAAGATGACTACTATAACTGCTAGGCAATAGTTAGGGTCATAGGGTCATAGAATCATAGAATCATCGAATCATT
>NW_009215667.1:0-2288 GCF_000690835.1 Fulmarus glacialis
CCAGGCAAGACCGGTGGCTGCTGCCACTGCGGGCCCATCTTTCCACCCTTTCATCCTCTGCTTGCACCGCACTAATGCTTTCCATCCCCTTAATGATTGTTTACTGAGCTCTTACGGGATTAACCTTTGGCTTTTAAAATTGGAGCTTCAGGAGCTTATTTCAGGAGCCTAGTCCAAAAATGTACTGGAAAAAAAAAAACCACTGGCATAGATAATCTTTTTTATAATCTCTAGAACTTATCTAAAAGAACCCACTGTTCTTTTAAGGAAAAATACCTCCACTAATGCTCAAACACGAGTGAGTATGGTGGTTGTTGTATGAACCTTTTAATTAATGATTGATTTTAATGACTTGTATTTAAGGGGAGCAAGATCAGTACTGACTTAAAACCATAGCAACTTGCAGGTAAAAAGGCAAAAAGTCCTCTGTGAGTTTCTATTTGCCACTTTGATTTCTAATATAAGTAAACCCGTGAGCAATTATAAATGGGGGCAGGTAGAAAAGCTGTACTCCCAGAACTGCAGAGATGTCTCGGATAAGGATCAATACCAGAACGTACTGCTATTTAATATGGGGTTTCTTAAAAGAAACTTGTCCTCCGTGCACAGGACCAGTGGTGGATCCCACGTAATGGATCCTGTGTAATCCCACGTAATCAACTGTCACTTTGCAAAAATTGTTCCTTAAAAGTTCCTTTAAGAGTTCCTTAAAGACTGCTTTTGTAAAGTACTGAGATAGCCAGTGTGATATTCAGCCAAGTACCTAATTCTTCAGCTAATGAATCTGTTTTAAGATGTATCTTATTAAATGCTTTTCACTTGTTCTTACAAGGTCTGTCATTTGTGTTCAGGTATTTTGTCCACACCGACACTGTAATCTGCTTTAGCTTCTTTCTGCACTCGCCGCGGGAGAGGGGAGAGGGGAACGTCGCCGGCAGCTGTGGCTGCGTGGGGACCCTTGCTGGGGACCCGGGACCACCCCAGCACCCTTCCCGGGAATCCGTCCCGCACCCTCTCCCTCCGGCTGCCTGCTCAGGCCATTTCTGCTCTGAGGAGTCCTCGGCCATCTGCCCGCGTCCTCGCTAGGGAAAGGGCAGGGACGGGCTTCGCCTGCTTTCCGAGCCTCGCTGACTCGGCTTAGGCACCCCAAACTGCACAGAGCTGCCTACCTTTTCCTTTCTGTACCCCTGACCTTTAAGAAATGGCATCACCACACATAATAATCAATTTTTTAAATCTTGATTTGACACAGTCGTAAATGTTAAGAAAAGCAAAGGTTCCCTATGATTCTGCACGGTTTTACAGGAAACAAGCAAGATGTGACTGTAAGCTGTAAATACAAATTGCTTCAGACTTGGAGTGCCCTTCTGTGTGCTGTCCTAGTCCTACTGCACAACTGCAGGGAGAGTGATTTACTGAAATCCTAATGTCTGGAAGAGGAACCACCAGTGAGATACGCCTGGTGAGTGTTCCCTTTCTATGGGAGAGCTTGGGCGTTGCTACTTTTCCCCTTGTCTCTACATGAGAAGGGACAAGGGGACAAAGAGGGAAAAAATTCCTTCAGCCTGTGTCACTCAGAAAGCAAAAATGACAGTAGGACACAGAGAGAGGTCCACTGATTAAAATAGTGACATTTGTAGTAGATTTGTGTAGTCCTGGTGCAAAGACTTACAACGAAGCAGTGGCTTATCCTACGAAACGTGCTGCCATCCCCAAGCCACGTCCAGGCACAGCTCTGCCCAGAGCTGCACCCAGCTCTGCCCAGCCGTTACCCTGCTCCTGGGTTTTTCCTTGGCGGACTGCTTCCTCCATGCCTGACAGCTTCGTTGCAAACTATAGATTGAGCGTTTTTGCCCTGTGCTGGCTAGAAAACTGATGGACAGGTTGTACAGGAGTTTAGTTCTAATTTAGCCAAAAAAATGGGCAGGGGCAGGAGGAGCGACACCTCTGCAGCATCAACCCCAGGGAGCAGTTCCTAAAAAACCCAGAAGGTGTAAATTCGCTGCTGAGCCCCAGCAGCAAGGCACCTGCCCGTACCCCTGCCCGCCCTGGGGCTGGCTCCGCTCCCTCACCCCGCCGGGGTTCAACGTTTCCTCCTTTGCCTGTCTCCAGCGCTGGCTCTGGTCAGCCCAGATCTGTTTAAGTGTGGGAGGAATGTAAAGACTGTGCCTTCTTCCTCCAGCATATTAAAAACAACCCTGGAGACTTACGGGGCTCGGATACCAGCACACCCGCTGCTCTATAAAGACCCCAGTGAAGAGCTCAGATTTTAAGCCCACCTCTATCCC
>NW_009215668.1:0-260 GCF_000690835.1 Fulmarus glacialis
GGGGGAGGCAGGGGAGGGGTCCCGCTCTCTCTTCCAGCTATTTCCAGAGCTTGGGAGCCGGGTAAACAAAATGCTCTTGCTATGTCCTGGCGCAGATAAGGCAAGAAGTGGCTTTCTTTAATAATATGATTGAAATGTTAGGGGTATGATGCCTCCTCGTTAGTAATATTGGCTTTGCATGCAGAGCACAATCCCATCCCTCTAGACTGCTTAGCCAAAACAGAGCGTAAACTCTGTAATTAGTAACGTGTTCCATCCTT
>NW_009215668.1:338-2552 GCF_000690835.1 Fulmarus glacialis
TCTTAAATTAGTTATGATGGTAAATACTCATCTGGAAATTCAACATCTAAAACCATCTACAATCTGGAAATGCTCCAGTGTTGCTGTAATCTCCTGTAACACAGAAATGACTATCACATTCAACCATCGCATTAGAAATTCGCCGTACGGTTTGGTCCACGAATATACAGTATGGATGTGTTAATTAGGTTAACCCATACACTGTCTGCTTCACAAATATTTAGAAATAAACAATGAAAGCTCCTTTTTAATACGATACAGCCGGGGAAGGGGGGGATTTGACTCTCGCAGTTGGAAAGTCTTTTGTTTTCAGATAAGGTGGAACTACAACGTCTTCGGGCCTAAGAGTTCACCAACACACACCCACGGACACACACCCACAGGCACGCACCCACACCCACGCGCACACGCCACCTCGGCCGCGCTCAGCAGCTCCCCGCGACACGCAGCAGCAGCAGCACCCGCGGCTCCTCCTGCAGAATGTGGCTTTTATCGCTCGCCTCCCGGCTCATGCGGATCAATTCATACCACACTCTTTTTTCCCCCTTTTAAACTGAAAACAGCTCGCTCCTTCTCTGCCGTGTCCCCAGCTATACAGCGGGGCTTGGCTCCGGCAATCCTTCCAAGAGAGTTTTAACAAGAGTCCAAGGAGGCGCAAGGAAGAGGCAGCGAAAGAGTAAAAAAATAAATAAATAAAGCTGGCTTCCCCCCTGGCTGCAAGTGGAATAAAAGTTTCACAAATAGACTGTGATGCAGGTATAAATAAGTCATTCAGGTACACTTATCCCCACTGGGGATATAAAGGAAAGTTATTTGTAATAACAATAGAAAATCAGTAACTGAGATGGTTGGGGGTTATGGTAGGAGGGAAGTGAGGGGAGGAAAATATATTTCTGTATTTACCTAGACATCTAAACGCTTATCCTCTCTAGCACTAACCTTTCATGTTTAATGAATGAATCTGCATTGCAGGGTTGTTGGTTTTTTTTTTTCCCCTCCATGTGCCGGCTAGTTTTAAATCTGCAAGCACCACAAAGAGGCCGTGATCCCATCTGCCTATGATTCCAAATTAAAGTTCAAACGGACGGCTTACACACTGCTGATCCTGTATCATAGCCTCTCGCGACCCTTCAATTACTATTTAATAGAATTACAGTGTAAAATCCCAATAGTCTTAAAGAATGTTTTATCACAGACTGAAGAGAGAGAATATACAGACACCTCCAATGTTATTGAACTGTGTTACTGACCTATTTAGATATTAAAAGGGAATATTTAGTGTTCTACAAGATATTACAAGAGCTACTCTAATCTGAAAACATGCATATGTGTCTACGTATATGCGTGTCCACATATATATGTGAGTGTGTGTGTGGACATTACATACACCAACTCTATCCCATCAGTGAGTGCACACAGCCACGCTGCGTGGACGTGTGTGCTCACCCATGTACGCATGTACACACACCCACGTAATCACACACGCTCCTCCAGGCCCGAGTGGAAATCAGTGTGTTCTAGCAAACTGCCGCACTACTTTATTGTTGCCAGATACTGCTAAAGAGGTTATTCCAGTAGGAAAGCAATTTTTCCTCCACTCATTGAAAAATACTCTTTAATTGACCTTATTATTAAATGAACTTCCCCTAATGATGTTTCTATGGGGACAAAAAAGCAAATATTTTCAGCAGAGCTAAATCTCCCTCTAATTGCTAGGACTGGAATTAAAGTCAGTCGCAGTCTGGCTTTAGATATTGTAAATCTTGACTTTCAGTGTAGTTTTCTTCTTTCTTTTTCGACCTGTTCAGCAAAAGACCTGCCTGCCGCAGGGAAAGCCGATCCTGCCACTTCAGCTAGGCGATTCTAAGCACACACTTCCAGATATTTACATCTATCCTTTCTTTAATTCATCACTCTTTTGCATCTTTCTTCTCTTGCAGATCCCGAGGCGCCGGGCCCCTCTGAGGCCTCCTGGTCTGAAAACACCTTGGTTCCAAAATAAAAAAGAACAGCGCCGAAAACAAAACCTCACAGCCGTCCCTCCCCCAGACACAGCAACACAAATCCCTTTAGTATCATTTAATCATAGCTGTGTCCCCACAGCCCCTGCCTTTTGTCAGTACCGTGCCAGAAGAGAATATTTAGCGCGATCGGCGGTAATATCCTTAGTGCTTTTTCTTCCCAACTCTTTCTCCCCATCGCCCTCCCTCCCCC
>NW_009215669.1:0-214 GCF_000690835.1 Fulmarus glacialis
TATTATCATCATCATCATCATCATTATTAATCATTTGTACCACTGTTCTTCTTTGAGGTCTGTACTAGGAACGGGATCTCCCTGCAGCAGAGTGCACCTGTGTATAGTGAAAGATGGTCCATGCTATAGAGAGTTCACAATGTAAATATGTGAGATTGGAGAGCTGGGAGAAAGCAGGTGGCAGATCCTCTGCTTGAGGCTCGCCCCCCTCCCC
>NW_009215669.1:256-2872 GCF_000690835.1 Fulmarus glacialis
GTGGTGGGTGGTGTCTCCCTATATTAAGCTCTACCCTACTTAGGAAACCCAGAAAGGGTCCTTGACAACCATATGCTTGTTACTAGGAAAACACAATTGTTCTTAAATCCTTACAGGGTGCTATCTGCCCCTGTTGCTTAGCTGATGGGAGTGCATCCATCCACCTCCAGCTATCTAAGAGTTAGCCATCTCCTCTAAACTAGTTTTCCATGGTCCCAGTATAACCTTGAGAAAAAGAGAGACACTTACTGACTCCACTTGCCTTGGCTACTCTCTTCAAAGTGTAATGAGTGCTTCCTTTGGAAGTGCCTACCAACTAATGGAAGGTGCTTAGGTAGGTCTCTCAGACTAGAGCTTGACTTCCATGTGATCAGATTAGTTGAGATTAAAACCAAGCTTGTAGACTAAGTAACAGAGGAAAAAGTTGAGATGGCCTGGTAAGCAAATAGTTGCTGAGGAGTGTCATGAGCTCTGGCTGCATCATTTTAGGTTGGTATTAGACGAGTTGAATTGCACCTCAACTAAATGCTATGGGAAAGGGGGTGTTTCTTCCCACGTCTTTGCAGAGGTTGCAGCTCGCACCCCACAGCAGATGTAACTGGACCTCTTGCACAGAACAAAGCCTAAAGGCTAAAAAAGCCTAAGGCCTCACTGATGAGTGGTGAGTCCTGGCGACAACAGAGAAACCATTAAAAGCCTCAAAAACCTTATAAGAAAAAATATGAGGAAATCTGCAGAAAGGGGCAAGAGCAAACATTAAAATATCCTCAACATTTTAATCACTATCCTATTTTAATCTAGGATTGCACTCTGTTAATATAAAAATACCAGTTACATTTATTTTGTGAAGGCTTTGCTGAGTAGACCCATAGTCTAATGCAGTTATCAAGTATCTTTTTAGATTCTACACAGAGGTGAACAGATGGCTTTTTTGTGTGTCTGTGTAAGAAAACTCCTTTCTGCAAACAGGGGATGTAAGGGGAGTTACTCAGTGGACTAATTAAATGGAACAAATTCACACTTGTGTACTAAGTTGATTGTGCAGCAAAACAGAGCCTACTGTCAGGTTAGTTTCCACTCAGTACAGGTAAATTAATTAACTTTCCAGTGTGTTAACAGAGGAAAGCTGGGATGGATATGCACATTTTCTAGCTAGGTAAGACATCAAAGCACACATTGCAAGCAGGACCAAGAGTCTTTTCCTCCTTGCTGGTATCAACAGGAGTTGGTTTGATCGAGCCCACAGTAAGCACTGTGGTAGGTCGGTCTGGCTTGGACAGGGCAATGAATCAGTAATGAGTACATCAAAAAGATAGCTACAAAATCCCATTGAAGAGTAAGAGATTTTGAGGTTAGGAAGAGCCATTAATGACCATCCCAACCTCCCGTAGGACACAGTGAAAGATTTTCAAGTGGTTAGGTCCAGATGTATTGCACTGTACCTGATTGTATTAGGAATACAGTCAAATACTATTGTATTACTGCTTGCTAATAAAATTAAATATATATAAATGTATTAAATCTCATTAACTGTATTAGGAATACGTATATCTATGTGTTTATAAAATGGGTATGTGCTGCTGAATATTAGCAAAGATCTTGTGATAACTCCCATTTGGCTGTAAACATCTTTGATGAAGACTCCCTCTAAGTTTTGGGGAGAAACAGGGACTTCAAGGGTTCGTCTGACTCATTTTAGACATTTGTATTATGATGAGATGACCAGACCCCTGAAAAACTCTATTGCTCTGCACTGATTGAAACGAGGAGGTAATGCTTAGCACAGAGGTAAATGTCTGCATTGCAGGCATCCATATTTCCTAAATAAATCTGACTGTATTTTAGATGGAAAGCTTTTAGGATTTAAAAAGAAAAAAGAAAAAAGTGTTTCTTAGAGGAACCAACAGATGGCAAAATAGCAGAGCAACAACCCAGTTGATAAAAACTGTCCTGGAAGAGTTTGTAAATTGGCCAGTCCGTTGAAGTGAAAGTCCCAGGCTCATTTGTCATGCACCAGAAATAACAATGGGAAAAAACCTCAGCCTTGAATCCAGTGTGCTCCTGGGATTTTATTAAACAAGGGCACGTGACTGCCCAGTGAAGACTGACATACAGGCTGCATTTGAACTACGCTTCCTAGGGATTAACTTTTTATTAGAGTTAATCAGAATCAGTATCAATTTAGGCTGCTTTCTTTCAGACGTGGGAGGGATGGTGAGCAGAGTGAAGGCAGTAGAGGCTGTGAATAATGATAAATACACATGGCATGTCTTTGTTGTTGTAAATAGGAGTAATTCTGCCAAAAGCAGTGCTCTGATTTAACTTGAATATTCAGTCTGGCCTATTATTATACTGCACAAATTACATGGTTTAAAACTTTTCATCTGTTTGATGCCTCTCTTAATTGGCAGGAAATTTCAGTGAGAGATAGGCATAAACCACAAGCAGAACTGTTTTACATCTGACTCAAGATGTATCATCAACGTTCCTAAATCAGCTTATTCATCTTCAATGTTCAAACATATTTTAAAAAAGAGGTTGAAAAGAAAAAGAAAACCCACAGAAATTGAATTGTTGGTGAGATGCTGAAATGAATCATAGAATCATAGAATCATA
>NW_009215670.1:0-214 GCF_000690835.1 Fulmarus glacialis
TAAAAATTCTCAGTTTGGCCCCAAAGCTCTTTTTCGCCCTTCCAAAAGTCTCACCCTTTACACTTTACTGAGCACCCCCACTCTCAACGGGGCCGCTCGTTAACCCAAGCATAAAAAAAATTAAATTACTGGAGCTCTTTAACGCTCACGTCCATAAAATTACACGCTAAAAAGCCACAGCTCTACCCACTTCTGCCAAAACCATTATCTTTTT
>NW_009215670.1:336-607 GCF_000690835.1 Fulmarus glacialis
GCAAGGGAAGGGCATCAAAACTGGAACATTTTATTAACTTGACAATAAGAAAGGATCATCCTGAGAACGGTGCTTTTAAAAACCAGGGACGTCCAGTTTAATTAGCTTCGCCCAACTGCTTACGAAGCACGAGAGGAGGGGAAGGGCTGTAGCCTGAGGACCCGTCTACACTCACAGATTAATTTGGATTAAGAGGGCGCGTGTGGGTGAATTTAAGGAACTTTATTGTTTCTAAGCAGTGTCCAAAAATGGGATTATTCAGGAAAAACCG
>NW_009215670.1:742-982 GCF_000690835.1 Fulmarus glacialis
CACGACGGAGAGCCCTGAGTTGCATCCTTTGGCAGAACGCCAGCGGGATTTACAGGGATGGCCCCGAAAAAGTGATTTTTCATTGGGGTTGCGCTTACGAACAGCAGCTCACGCTCCAGAGGAAGCTGCAAATAGTGTCATCCTCTATTCCAGAGCTTTTTCAGACCATTTAAAACTCTTCCAAAGCCTGAGGGTGATTTCTTCTCCCTCTGCATCTTGTGAGCTCCTTGCAGCACTTTT
>NW_009215671.1:0-1789 GCF_000690835.1 Fulmarus glacialis
CCCGCCGGTGCCCACTGCTGCCCTGAGCCGCACACCCACGGGCGCGCGCCTCGTTTTTCGAAAGCCTCGGAAGCGTTTGATTTCAAAACGCTATTGACTTCTTAAAGCCAGTGCAAAAGCACAGGTGGTTGGGAAAGTCCCCCGAATCAGAACGGGTGTGCATTGCAGAGATGTGCGAATCACCCACCTGGCCGTGACCACTCGGTATGGCGCTCATAGTCTCTACCCGCTTTTTCCCCTAAAGCCTGTTTTTTTCCAGGGAGATGAGATGCAATGCCAGCTTACAGCCTAGGTCTCCTTGGCAGGCTCCGGGTCCTCAGGATGTGGTGAGTTAACTCAGCTTTTTTTTTGTCTGACTTCCTCCATTTGTGGCACTTCACTCGCCCCCTTCCCCTTTTCTCCAGCTGCAGACAGTGAGCGACCCTCCTGCAGACAGCAGGTCTGCCTCTGCCAGCAGCCATCTCTTCGCCCAGGGCTGCCTGGCCTTCTCGCAGCATCCCCCTCCTCTTGCACCCTCTCCAGCCCATCCTTGCTTTTCCAAGGGCTTCACCCAGCACCGTCATTTCTCTAGTGGGGGTGGAAAATGGTGCATAGGAAGCAAAGAAAAGCCTGTGAGCAGGAACCTTGATATGAGCTGCTACCATTTTTCATGTACATGATGAAAGGACGTCTGCCCTAAAACCATATTCCAAGGATAAAAGAAGAGACAACAGGTGAAAGGCAGAGAGGCAGGAGAAGCACAGTGTAAGAGAAAGGTGATCACAATTAGAGGTCTTAACACACCAGCTGCTTGGCAGTGCCACAAGGGCACTTACAGCCTAGCACAGCTCAGGAGAGGTAACCCACATGTTTTTTTTTCCCCTGGGCTCTGAGATTGCTAGACCAGAGGCACTGCAAAAGTTCCAGTATTTATCAAGGCTGGGGAATAATGCTCAGACAATCCTGTCTAGACAAAACCATCTTCTTCTGAACATACCAGACAGAAGACTGCAATGGTTAGAGGTGAGGTTTATTGCTGGCGTTGCTGCTGTGTAAAGTCTTGTCACTATGTGACACCACTTTTTGCAGCGGATTCAGAAATTTCTACTTCAGAAACTGCTGGTTTCATAGCACGTGTCGCCATCTGACAGTGCAGGCCCTGCGCTGCAGCACCATGCGAGCCCAGCGCTCCCCCGCAATCAGACTCCTGACAGTGGGAAAGGCCATTAAAAACTGTTTTCAGCTCTTCAGAATCGACCGCGTTAGCAATGCTGAGCACATCTTGTAGGAAGGTCAGAGACGGAATGATTTGCCACGTTCTCCACAGAAAGGGTTCGTTCTCATTTCAGCTGCCACGCCGGCTTAGCAGACTGCTGGGTAAGCAGCTCCAACAGCGAGAAAACCTGCTGCCCTCAACAGTGTCGGCCGCCCAGCAGCAGCCCCGCTCCGGCTGAGGCACCTGTGGGCGACATTCCCTCCAGCAACTGTCTCCAACGTACCCTGGGCTCCTTCCTCAGCTGACAGCAGGTAAATAAATCTAAATGCGCTGAGCTCTCCTGGGCACCTCTGAGCAGTGCCCGCTTCTGCCATCACAGCGTCGCTCGGTGCTGGCGGAAGATCATCAGAGGGCAGTTGTGACAGGCGTGAGCAACGTGCCCGCAGCGATGGCTGCCCAGGTGAGCCACGCCGCACAACAGGACCTATTGTAACACTCCTCACAGGTAAAACAGAGTATTACAGAACACCCTGAGGCGAACCACCCGCCTCGAGAACGAGGCCAAGGTCAGGCCGTGGTGAGGGGCGCAGGCCT
>NW_009215672.1:0-2179 GCF_000690835.1 Fulmarus glacialis
GGGCAGCAGCCCGTGGCGGCGAGGTCAGGCAGTGTGCCTTACCAGGGCTTGCCCTTACCGGGGGCTGCGAGTCCAGGAGCGCTCTCAGGCCTGTGCGTTGACAGGGCGTGTTGTCGCCTTCTGAAGCGGTGTCACAACAGCGATGGGAGGATCCAGACACTTGTCCAAAATTACAGACCCTACCATAGAATATTCTAGCTCTTAATACAGCAGCTTCTCTGGAGTAAGGCTGAGTAGTTGTGGCTTCAAAAGGAAAAGGTGAACATAAATAGGATTTTAGGGGAAGAATATTTCATGAAAGAGCCGTCTGTTTCATGTGGGTTGTGAAAGCCAGGAGACCATTCTCTCAGTAGAACTCTTTTGACTTTGCGGCCTCAGTTTATCAACTTGGGGAATAGAGTATATCTTCAGTTAGATAGAAACACGATGAATTCCAAGAGATTCAAGAGTTCTTTTGTTTGACCAAAGAACAAACAAGTCTTGTCAAACAGTTCTAGTTATTTAGTACAAATCATAATGTGTTTTTAACTGTAGTTAATTAGGCAAATGGAAAACCTGTGGTTTCTTTTCAGGACTTCAAAAAAACACACTAGAAAGAATCACCTTCCAGGACTGCTCCCAGTCCTCAGCTTGCCATCTACCTCAAACGTGGCAAAACTACATCACCTCACAACCAGCTGGCAATTATTATCTGTACCATGCGTTGCTGCCTATCTCTGCATCTCAGAAATGAACGCAGATAGGGCCTTCTGGGCCCTGTTTTTAATCCTTACTGATAAGAGTCATATTCCTGCCTTCAGGGTATCTGCTAGAAATTCCCATAGAGACAATACTGCAATTAATTTAGAAGACCTGTTCTAATGACACCCAAGTACCCTTTGGAACTGTTTTGAGGTTGCTGTGTTATTCCAAATCCCTAGCTAGTAGAGGCAATAAAGCACATTGTAGTGCCTGAAATGAGGTCAGGTCTTATCAAACGTGAAGCTTTACTGTTCATCCGAGGGAAGCATGTCTCAGTGTTCATTCTTGGGCAAACAAGTGCTTCTGCAAGCACAGGTGGTGTTTTCCTTAGTAAGTTGTTTTGGTTTTACAGAATTGTTATGAGGAAGAAACCCTGAGCAAAGGAGGATGGCTAGGGTAGAGCCTGATCAGGAAAAGGAATAAAACTTAGCTTTGAGCATAGGTATTTAGAAGAACAGAAGATAACTTCAAGCAGTGCAGGAAGTGTGACTGATCCATTAGGTGGTCACCATGCAGCTGCTATGTAAAGAATTGATTACTTAAAAGTCTAAAACAGTGAAACAATTGCTATTCGTAATTGTTTGTTACTTTATAAAGGAGCGCAATATAATTTTGTTCTTTAATGCCAGACTATTTTTCAGCAGACTACAGTGCAACACTTGGGCAGAAAACCAAACACATCAGACCAATAAGAAGACTGCTCTGTACCATTCCTTCTGCTAACTCAGGGTTTATGATTGCAGAGCTCATCTTCTCCCTTTCTGTAACTGAAGGAGTGTGTGTGAGAGAAAATGACTGATTCCTGTCAAAGACCAGCACATGGAGACAGCCTCATTGTAGGTAGGATTTTCTTTAATGGACAGGGTTAGTTCTGTTTGTTCGGGATTTTTTCCCAAGGCAGCTTAACTGTGTTACTAAAGGAGAAAAATACTCTGAGACTAAATTTTTTAAAACCCCAATGTTATAAAAATGTTATATATTGATAGACATGTTAATATATATGTGTTGGGTTTATGATTTTTATTTCCTTATTGTTAAGTTTTATTGTGGTTGAATAACAGTCAAACTAGTGCACTTTTTCCATAAAGTAATACGAGTTTTCTACTTGCCTGGTCCACTTCTAATTCTCTTCTCAGTGTAGGGGATGTAGAAATTAATCACTCAATGCTTCCATTTTTTAATGGCACACTGCTGAGATCAAAGAGATTCGAGCTTTTCCTTGTACGCTGGTAGCTGAGGAATGTGTGCACAAATACGAGTGAAATATTACAAATTGACAGTGGATGCTGTGTGGTAATAGAAACTACTCCTATTTCTTATACAGCTCAAACTCAGCAGTCTGGAGAGAAAATGCATCTCTGAAGGAACAATGAGCATGAACTATAGGATTGTTAGTCCACATAAATAAAGCAAGATAGAATCACAGAATCATAGAATC